>NC_084615.1:27133218-27433218 GCF_033978795.1 Nerophis ophidion
AACTACAAAAATTAGGTTCTACTCAATATGATTGTATACTGTAACACTCAATATGACAGTTATTTAAACATAACTTCTAAACCACACATGAAAAATGGCTAATAATGCCTGAAATAATGCATCTTCGGGAGTTTTGATCGAAACATATGCTTTTTAAAATCTTGCAAATGCAAAAAGTAGTTTTTTATTCAATAAGACAGTAAGGTTTCTACAATCCTGAGATAATGCGAAAAAAGCAATAAAAATGTATTCAAACATAACTTATAAACCACACATGCAAAATGGCTTATAATGTCTGGAGATATTCATCTTTGTCAGTTGTACTAGAAAAATGATCATTTGTAAGGTTTGCAAAGACATAAAGTTGTTTTGTAATTCAAAACAGCTGTATATTTGTCATACTAAATTTGAAAGGTTTATAGACATAACTCCAAAACCAAACATAATTTCTGCCAAAAAAAGCCTGTAATATTGAATTTCTGTGAGTTTTACAAGAATCAAGTATTTTGGAAAGGTTCACAAATACAGAAATTAGGTTTTATTCACTATGACAGTATACTGTCAAACTCAATAAGAAAGTTTTTGAAACATAATTCCAAAAATACACATGCAAAATGTCTAATAACGCCTGAAGATATGTATCTTTAAGAGTTTTACTGGAAAGAAACATTTGGCAAGGTTTGCAAAAACAACAAGTAATGTTTTACTCAATTTGACAGTATCATACTTACAATCCTGAGATAATGCGAAAAAAGCAATAAAAATGTATTACAAATCATTCCTAATCCAAACGTGCAAAATGTCTAAAAAAGAATGTGAAATTGAATCCATGGGAGTTTTACCAGGAACAGTTATTTGTATATGGTTTGCCAATCAAAAATTATGTTTTAGTCAATATGACTCTATACTGTAACACTCAATATTACAGTTATTTAAACATAACTTCTAAACCACACATGAAAAATGGCCAATAATGCCTGAAATAATGTATCTCTGAGAGTTTTACTTGAAACATGTGCTTTTTTAAATTTTGAAAATGGACAAAGTAGTTTTTTACTCAGTATGACAATAAAGGTCTTAGAATCCTGAGATAATGCGAAAAAAGCAATAAAAATGTATTCCAACATAATTCCTAATCCAAATGTGAAACATTTCTAAAAATGCCTCTGATATTGAATCAATGTGAGTTTTACTAAAAAAGATTGTTTTTCTATGGTTTGCAACTACAAAAATTAGGTTCTACTCAATATGATTGTATACTGTAACACTCAATATGACAGTTATTTAAACATAACTTCTAAACCACACATGAAAAATGGCTAATAATGCCTGAAATAATATATCTTCGGGAGTTTTGATCGAAACATATGCTTTTTAAAATCTTGCAAATGCAAAAAGTAGTTTTTTATTCAATAAGACAGTAAGGTTTCTACAATCCTGAGATAATGCGAAAAAAGCAATAAAAATGTATTCAAACATAACTTATAAACCACACATGCAAAATGGCTTGTAATGTCTGGAGATATTCATCTTTGTCAGTTGTACTAGAAAAATTATCATTTGTAAGGTTTGCAAAGACATAAAGTTGTTTTGTAATTCAAAACAGCTGTATATTTGTCATACTAAATATGAAAGGTTTATAGACATAACTCCAAAACCAAACATAATTTCTGTCAAAAAAAGCCTGTAATATTGAATTTATGTGAGTTTTACAAGAATCAAGTATTTTGGAAAGGTTCACAAATACAGAAATTAGGTTTTATTCACTATGACAGTATACTGTCAAACTCAATAAGAAAGTTTTTGAAACATAATTCCAAAAATACACATGCAACATGTCTAATAACGCCTGAAGATATGTATCTTTAAGAGTTTTACTGGAAAGAAACATTTGGCAAGGTTTGCAAAAACAACAAGTAATGTTTTACTCAATTTGACAGTATCATACTTACAATCCTGAGATAATGCGAAAAAAGCAATAAAAATGTATTACAAATCATTCCTAATCCAAACGTGCAAAATGTCTAAAAAAGAATGTGAAATTGAATCCATGGGAGTTTTACCAGGAACAGTTATTTTTATATGGTTTGCAAATCAAAAATGATGTTTTATTCAATATGACTCTATACTGTAACACTCAATATTACAGTTATTTAAACATAACTTCTAAACCACACATGAAAAATGGCCAATAATGCCTGAAATAATGTATCTCTGAGAGTTGTACTTGAAACATGTGCTTTTTTAAATTTTGAAAATGGACAAAGTAGTTTTTTACTCAGTATGACAATAAAGATCTTAGAATCCTGAGATAATGCGAAAAAAGCAATAAAAATGTATTCCAACATAATTCCTAATCCAAATGTGCAAAATTTCTAAAAATGCCTGTGATATTGAATCAATGTGAGTTGTACTAAAAAAGATTGTTTTTCTATGGTTTGCAACTACAAAAATTAGGTTCTACTCAATATGACTGTATACTGTAACACTCAATATGACAGTTATTTAAACATAACTTCTAAACCACACATGAAAAATGGCTAATAATGCCTGAAATAATGCATCTTCGGGAGTTTTGATCGAAACATATGCTTTTTAAAATCTTGCAAATGCAAAAAGTAGTTTTTTATTCAATAAGACAGTAAGGTTTCTACAATCCTGAGATAATGCGAAAAAAGCAATAAAAATGTATTCAAACATAACTTATAAACCACACATGCAAAATGGCTTATAATGTCTGGAGATATTCATCTTTGTCAGTTGTACTAGAAAAATGATCATTTGTAAGGTTTGCAAAGACATAGAGTTGTTTTGTAATTCAAAACAGCTGTATATTTGTCATACTAAATATGAAAGGTTTATAGACATAACTCCAAAACCAAACATAATTTCTGTCAAAAAAAGCCTGTAATATTGAATTTATGTGAGTTTTACAAGAATCAAGTATTTTGGAAAGGTTCACAAATACAGAAATTAGGTTTCATTCACTATGACAGTATACTGTCAAACTCAATAAGAAAGTTTTTGAAACATAATTCCAAAAATACACATGCAAAATGTCTAATAACGCCTGAAGATATGTATCTTTAAGAGTTTTACTGGAAAGAAACATTTGGCAAGGTTTGCAAAAACAACAAGTAATGTTTTACTCAATTTGACAGTATCATACTTACAATCCTGAGATAATGCGAAAAAAGCAATAAAAATGTATTACAAATCATTCCTAATCCAAACGTGCATAATGTCTAAAAAAGAATGTGAAATTGAATCCATGGGAGTTTTACCAGGAACAGTTATTTGTATATGGTTTGCCAATCAAAAATGATGTTTTATTCAATATGACTCTATACTGTAACACTCAATATTACAGTTATTTAAACATAACTTCTAAACCACACATGAAAAATGGCCAATACTGCCTGAAATAATGTATCTCTGAGAGTTTTATTTGAAACATGTGCTTTTTTAAATTTTGAAAATGGACAAAGTAGTTTTTTACTCAGTATGACAATAAAGATCTTAGAATCCTGAGATAATGCGAAAAAAGCAATAAAAATGTATTCCAACATAATTCCTAATCCAAATGTGCAAAATTTCTAAAAATACCTGTGATATTGAATCAATGTGAGTTGTACTAAAAAAGATTGTTTTTCTATGGTTTGCAACTACAAAAATTAGGTTCTACTCAATATGATTGTATACTGTAACACTCAATATGACAGTTATTTAAACATAACTTCTAAACCACACATGAAAAATGGCTAATAATGCCTGAAATAATATATCTTCGGGGGTTTTGATCGAAACATATGCTTTTTAAAATCTTGCAAATGCAAAAAGTAGTTTTTTATTCAATTAGACAGTAAGGTTTCTACAATCCTGAGATAATGCGAAAAAAGCAATAAAAATGTATTCAAACATAACTTATAAACCACACATGCAAAATGGCTTATAATGTCTGGAGATATTCATCTTTGTCAGTTGTACTAGAAAAATGATCATTTGTAAGGTTTGCAAAGACATAAAGTTGTTTTGTAATTCAAAACAGCTGTATATTTGTCATACTAAATATGAAAGGTTTATAGACATAACTCCAAAACCAAACATAATTTCTGTCAAAAAAAGCCTGTAATATTGAATTTCTGTGAGTTTTACAAGAATCAAGTATTTTGGAAAGGTTCACAAATACAGAAATTAGGTTTTATTCACTATGACAGTATACTGTCAAACTCAATAAGAAAGTTTTTGAAACATAATTCCAAAAATACACATGCAAAATGTCTAATAACGCCTGAAGATATGTATCTTTAAGAGTTTTACTGGAAAGAAACATTTGGCAAGGTTTGCAAAAACAACAAGTAATGTTTTACTCAATTTGACAGTATCATACTTACAATCCTGAGATAATGCGAAAAAAGCAATAAAAATGTATTACAAATCATTCCTAATCCAAACGTGCAAAATGTCTAAAAAAGAATGTGAAATTGAATCCATGGGAGTTTTACCAGGAACAGTTATTTGTATATGGTTTGCAAATCAAAAATTATGTTTTAGTCAATATGACTCTATACTGTAACACTCAATATTACAGTTATTTAAACATAACTTCTAAACCACACATGAAAAATGGCCAATAATGCCGGAAATAATGTATCTCTGAGAGTTTTACTTGAAACATGTGCTTTTTTAAATTTTGAAAATGGACAAAGTAGTTTTTTACTCAGTATGACAATAAAGATCTTAGAATCCTGAGATAATGCGAAAAAAGCAATAAAAATGTATTCCAACATAATTCCTAATCCAAATGTGCAAAATTTCTAAAAATGCCTGTGATATTGAATCAATGTGGGTTTTACTAAAAAAGATTGTTTTTCTATGGTTTGCAACTACAAAAATTAGGTTCTACTCAATATGATTGTATACTGTAACACTCAATATGACAGTTATTTAAACATAACTTCTAAACCACACATGAAAAATGGCTAATAATGCCTGAAATAATATATCTTCGGTAGTTTTGATCGAAACATATGCTTTTTAAAATCTTGCAAATGCAAAAAGCAGTTTTTTATTCAATAAGACAGTAAGGTTTCTACAATCCTGAGATAAAGCGAAAAAAGCAATAAAAATGTATTCAAACATAACTTTTAAACCACACATGCAAAATGGCTTATAATGTCTGGAGATATTCATCTTTGTCAGTTGTACTAGAAAAATGATCATTTGTAAGGTTTGCAAAGACATAAAGTTGTTTTGTAATTCAAAACAGCTGTATATTTGTCATACTAAATATGAAAGGTTTATAGACATAACTCCAAAACCAAACATAATTTCTGTCAAAAAAAGCCTGTAATATTGAATTTATGTGAGTTTTGCAAGAATCAAGTATTTTGGAAAGGTTCACAAATACAGAAATTAGGTTTTATTCACTATGACAGTATACTGTCAAACTCAATAAGAAAGTTTTTGAAACATAATTCCAAAAATACACATGCAAAATGTCTAATAACGCCTGAAGATATGTATCTTTAAGAGTTTTACTGGAAAGAAACATTTGGCAAGGTTTGCAAAAACAACAAGTAATGTTTTACTCAATTTGACAGTATCATACTTACAATCCTGAGATAATGCGAAAAAAGCAATAAAAATGTATTACAAATCATTCCTAATCCAAACGTGCAAAATGTCTAAAAAAGAATGTGAAATTGAATCCATGGGAGTTTTACCAGGAACAGTTATTTTTATATGGTTTGCAAATCAAAAATGATGTTTTATTCAATATGACTCTATACTGTAACACTCAATATTACAGTTATTTAAACATAACTTCTAAACCACACATGAAAAATGGCCAATAATGCCTGAAATAATGTATCTCTGAGAGTTTTACTTGAAACATGTGCTTTTTTAAATTTCAAAAATGGACAAAGTAGTTTTTTACTCAGTATGACAATAAAGATCTTAGAATCCTGAGATAATGCGAAAAAAGCAATAAAAATGTATTCCAACATAATTCCTAATCCAAATGTGCAAAATTTCTAAAAATGCCTGTGATATTGAATCAATGTGGGTTTTACTAAAAAAGATTGTTTTTCTATGGTTTGCAACTACAAAAATTAGGTTCTACTCAATATGATTGTATACTGTAACACTCAATATGACAGTTATTTAAACATAACTTCTAAACCACACATGAAAAATGGCTAATAATGCCTGAAATAATGCATCTTCGGGAGTTTTGATCGAAACATATGCTTTTTAAAATCTTGCAAATGCAAAAAGTAGTTTTTTATTCAATAAGACAGTAAGGTTCCTACAATCCTGAGATAATGCGAAAAAAGCAATAAAAATGTATTCAAACATAACTTATAAACCACACATGCAAAATGGCTTATAATGTCTGGAGATATTCATCTTTGTCAGTTGTACTAGAAAAATGATCATTTGTAAGGTTTGCAAAGACATAAAGTTGTTTTGTAATTCAAAACAGCTGTATATTTGTCATACTAAATATGAAAGGTTTATAGACATAACTCCAAAACCAAACATAATTTCTGTCAAAAAAAAGACTGTAATATTGAATTTATTTGAGTTTTACAAGAATCAAGTATTTGTGAAAGGTTCACAAATACAGAAATTAGGTTTTATTCACTATGACAGTATACTGTCAAACTCAATAAGAAAGTTTTTGAAACATAATTCCAAAAATACACATGCAAAATGTCTAATAACGCCTGAAGATATGTATCTTTAAGAGTTTTACTGGAAAGAAACATTTGGCAAGGTTTGCAAAAACAACAAGTAATGTTTTACTCAATTTCACAGTATCATACTTACAATCCTGAGATCATGCGAAAAAAGCAATAAAAATGTATTACAAATCATTCCTAATCCAAACGTGCAAAATGTCTAAAAAAGAATGTGAAATTGAATCCATGGGAGTTTTACCAGGAACAGTTATTTGTATATGGTTTGCAAATCAAAAATGATGTTTTATTCAATATGACTCTATACTGTAACACTCAATATTACAGTTATTTAAACATAACTTCTAAACCACACATGAAAAATGGCCAATACTGCCTGAAATAATGTATCTCTGAGAGTTTTACTTGAAACATGTGCTTTTTTTAATTTTGAAAATGGACAAAGTAGTTTTTTACTCAGTATGACAATAAAGATCTTAGAATCCTGAGATAATGCGAAAAAAGCAATAAAAATGTATTCCAACATAATTCCTAATCCAAATGTACAAAATTTCTAAAAATGCCTGTGATATTGAATCAATGTGGGTTTTACTAAAAAATATAGTTTTTCTATGGTTTGCAACTACAAAAATTAGGTTCTACTCAATATGATTGTATACTGTAACACTCAATATGACAGTTATTTAAACATAACTTCTAAACCACACATGAAAAATGGCTAATAATGCCTGAAATAATGCATCTTCGGGAGTTTTGATCGAAACATATGCTTTTTCAAATCTTGCAAATGCAAAAAGTAGTGTTTTATTCAATAAGACAGTAAGGTTTCTACAATCCTGAGATAATGCGAAAAAAGCAATAAAAATGTATTCAAACATAACTTATAAACCACACATGCAAAATGGCTTATAATGTCTGGAGATATTCATCTTTGTCAGTTGTACTAGAAAAATTATCATTTGTAAGGTTTGCAAAGACATAAAGTTGTTTTGTAATTCAAAACAGCTGTATATTTGTCATACTAAATTTGAAAGGTTTATAGACATAACTCCAAAACCAAACATAATTTCTGTCAAAAAAAGCCTGTAATATTGAATTTATGTGAGTTTTACAAGAATCAAGTATTTTGGAAAGGTTCACAAATACAGAAATTAGGTTTTATTCACTATGACAGTATACTGTCAAACTCAATAAGAAAGTTTTTGAAACATAATTCCAAAAATACACATGCAAAATGTCTAATAACGCCTGAAGATATGTATCTTTAAGAGTTTTACTGGAAAGAAACATTTGGCAAGGTTTGCAAAAACAACAAGTAATGTTTTACTCAATTTGACAGTATCATACTTACAATCCTGAGATAATGCGAAAAAAGCAATAAAAATGTATTACAAATCATTCCTAATCCAAACGTGCAAAATGTCTAAAAAAGAATGTGAAATTGAATCCATGGGAGTTTTACCAGGAACAGTTATTTGTATATGGTTTGCAAATCAAAAATTATGTTTTATTCAATATGACTCTATACTGTAACACTCAATATTACAGTTATTTAAACAGAACTTCTAAACCACACATGAAAAATGGCCAATAATGCCTGAAATAATGTATCTCTGAGAGTTTTACTTGAAACATGTGCTTTTTCAAATTTTGAAAATGGACAAAGTAGTTTTTTACTCAGTATGACAATAAAGATCTTAGAATCCAGAGATAATGCGAAAAAAGCAATAAAAATGTATTCCAACAAAATTCCTAATCCAAATGTACAAAATTTCTAAAAATGCCTGTGATATTGAATCAATGTGGGTTTTACTAAAAAAGATTGTTTTTCTATGGTTTGCAACTACAAAAATTAGGTTCTACTCATTATGATTGTATACTGTAACACTCAATATGACAGTTATTTAAACATAACTTCTAAACCCCACATGAAAAATGGCCAATAATGCCTGAAATAATGTATCTCTGAGAGTTTTACTTGAAACATGTGCTTTTTTAAATTTTGAAAATGGACAAAGTAGTTTTTTACTCAGTATGACAATAAAGATCTTAGAATCCTGAGATAATGCGAAAAAAGCAATAAAAATGTATTCCAAAGTAACTCCTAATCCAAATGTGCAAAATTTCTAAAAATGCCTGTGATATTGAATCAATGTGGGTTTTACTAAAAAAGATTGTTTTTCTATGGTTTGCAACTACAAAAATTAGGTTCTACTCAATATGATTGTATACTGTAACACTCAATATGACAGTTATTTAAACATAACTTCTAAACCACACATGAAAAATGGCTAATAATGCCTGAACTAATATATATTCGGTAGTTTTGATCGAAACATATGCTTTTTAAAATCTTGCAAATGCAAAAAGCAGTTTTTTATTCAATAAGACAGTAAGGTTTCTACAATCCTGAGATAATGCGAAAAAAGCAATAAAAATGTATTCAAACATAACTTATAAACCACACATGCAAAATGGCTTATAATGTCTGGAGATATTCATCTTTGTCAGTTGTACTAGAAAAATGATCATTTGTAAGGTTTGCAAAGACATAAAGTTGTTTTGTAATTCAAAACAGCTGTATATTTGTCATACTAAATATGAAAGGTTTATAGACATAACTCCAAAACCAAACATAATTTCTGTCAAAAAAAAGCCTGTAATATTGAATTTATGTGAGTTTTACAAGAATCAAGTATTTTGGAAAGGTTCACAAATACAGAAATTAGGTTTTATTCACTATGACAGTATACTGTCAAACTCAATAAGAAAGTTTTTGAAACATAATTCCAAAAATACACATGCAAAATGTCTAATAACGCCTGAAGATATGTATCTTTAAGAGTTTTACTGGAAAGAAACATTTGGCAAGGTTTGCAAAAACAACAAGTAATGTTTTACTCAATTTGACAGTATCATACTTACAATCCTGAGATAATGCGAAAAAAGCAATAAAAATGTATTACAAATCATTCCTAATCCAAACGTGCAAAATGTCTAAAAAAGAATGTGAAATTGAATCCATGGGAGTTTTACCAGGAACAGTTATTTGTATATGATTTGCAAATCAAAAATTATGTTTTATTCAATATGACTCTATACTGTAACACTCAATATTACAGTTATTTAAACATAACTTCTAAACCACAGATGAAAAATGGCCAATAATGCCTGAAATAATGTATCTCTGAGAGTTTTACTTGAAACATGTGCTTTTTTAAATTTTGAAAATGGACAAAGTAGTTTTTTACTCAGTATGACAATAAAGATCTTAGAATCCTGAGATAATGCGAAAAAAGCAATAAAAATGTACTCCAACATAATTCCTAATCCAAATGTGCAACATTTCTAAAAATGCCTCTGATAGTGAATCAATGTGAGTTTTACTAAAAAAGATTGTTTTTCTATGGTTTGCAACTACAAAAATTAGGTTCTACTCAATATGATTGTATACTGTAACACTCAATATGACAGTTATTTAAACATAACTTCTAAACCACACATGAAAAATGGCTAATAATGCCTGAAATAATGCATCTTCGGGAGTTTTGATCGAAACATATGCTTTTTAAAATCTTGCAAATGCAAAAAGTAGTTTTTTATTCAATAAGACAGTAAGGTTTCTACAATCCTGAGATAATGCGAAAAAAGCAATAAAAATGTATTCAAACATAACTTATAAACCACACATGCAAAATGGCTTATAATGTCTGGAGATATTCATCTTTGTCAGTTGTACTAGAAAAATGATCATTTGTAAGGTTTGCAAAGACATAAAGTTGTTTTGTAATTCAAAACAGCTGTATATTTGTCATACTAAATTTGAAAGGTTTATAGACATAACTCCAAAACCAAACATAATTTCTGCCAAAAAAAGCCTGTAATATTGAATTTCTGTGAGTTTTACAAGAATCAAGTATTTTGGAAAGGTTCAAAAATACAGAAATTAGGTTTTATTCACTATGACAGTATACTGTCAAACTCAATAAGACATTTTTTGAAACATAATTCCAAAAATACACATGCAAAATGTCTAATAACGCCTGAAGATATGTATCTTTAAGAGTTTTACTGGAAAGAAACATTTGGCAAGGTTTGCAAAAACAACAAGTAATGTTTTACTCAATTTTACAGTATCATACTTACAATCCTGAGATAATGCGAAAAAAGCAATAAAAACGTATTACAAATCATTCCTAATCCAAACGTGCAAAATGTCTAAAAAAGAATGTGAAATTGAATCCATGGGAGTTTTACCAGGAACAGTTATTTGTATATGGTTTGCAAATCAAAAATGATGTTTTATTCAATATGACTCTATACTGTAACACTCAATATTACAGTTATTTAAACATAACTTCTAAACCACACATGAAAAATGGCCAATACTGCCTGAAATAATGTATCTCTGAGAGTTTTACTTGAAACATGTGCTTTTTTAAATTTTGAAAATGGACAAAGTAGTTTTTTACTCAGTATGACAATAAAGATCTTAGAATCCTGAGATAATGCGAAAAAAGCAATAAAAATGTATTCCAACATAATTCCTAATCCAAATGTGCAACATTTCTAAAAATGCCTGTGATATTGAATCAATGTGGGTTTTACTAAAAAAGATTGTTTTTCTATGGTTTGCAACTACAAAAATTAGGTTCTACTCAATATGATTGTATACTGTAACACTCAATATGACAGTTATTTAAACATAACTTCTAAACCACACATGAAAAATGGCTAATAATGCCTGAAATAATGCATCTTCGGGAGTTTTGATCGAAACATATGCTTTTTAAAATCTTGCAAATGCAAAAAGTAGTTTTTTATTCAATAAGACAGTAAGGTTTCTACAATCCTGAGATAATGCGAAAAAAGCAATAAAAATGTATTCAAACATAACTTATAAACCACACATGCAAAATGGCTTATAATGTCTGGAGATATTCATCTTTGTCAGTTGTACTAGAAAAATGATCATTTGTAAGGTTTGCAAAGACATAAAGTTGTTTTGTAATTCAAAACAGCTGTATATTTGTCATACTAAATTTGAAAGGTTTATAGACATAACTCCAAAACCAAACATAATTTCTGCCAAAAAAAGCCTGTAATATTGAATTTCTGTGAGTTTTACAAGAATCAAGTATTTTGGAAAGGTTCACAAATACAGAAATTAGGTTTTATTCACTATGACAGTATACTGTCAAACTCAATAAGAAAGTTTTTGAAACATAATTCCAAAAATACACATGCAAAATGTCTAATAACGCCTGAAGATATGTATCTTTAAGAGTTTTACTGGAAAGAAACATTTGGCAAGGTTTGCAAAAACAACAAGTAATGTTTTACTCAATTTGACAGTATCATACTTACAATCCTGAGATAATGCGAAAAAAGCAATAAAAATGTATTACAAATCATTCCTAATCCAAACGTGCAAAATGTCTAAAAAAGAATGTGAAATTGAATCCATGGGAGTTTTACCAGGAACAGTTATTTGTATATGGTTTGCAAATCAAAAATTATGTTTTAGTCAATATGACTCTATACTGTAACACTCAATATTACAGTTATTTAAACATAACTTCTAAACCACACATGAAAAATGGCCAATAATGCCTGAAATAATGTATCTCTGAGAGTTTTACTTGAAACATGTGCTTTTTTAAATTTTGAAAATGGACAAAGTAGTTTTTTACTCAGTATGACAATAAAGGTCTTAGAATCCTGAGATAATGCGAAAAAAGCAATAAAAATGTATTCCAACATAATTCCTAATCCAAATGTGAAACATTTCTAAAAATGCCTCTGATATTGAATCAATGTGAGTTTTACTAAAAAAGATTGTTTTTCTATGGTTTGCAACTACAAAAATTAGGTTCTACTCAATATGATTGTATACTGTAACACTCAATATGACAGTTATTTAAACATAACTTCTAAACCACACATGAAAAATGGCTAATAATGCCTGAAATAATATATCTTCGGGAGTTTTGATCGAAACATATGCTTTTTAAAATCTTGCAAATGCAAAAAGTAGTTTTTTATTCAATAAGACAGTAAGGTTTCTACAATCCTGAGATAATGCGAAAAAAGCAATAAAAATGTATTCAAACATAACTTATAAACCACACATGCAAAATGGCTTGTAATGTCTGGAGATATTCATCTTTGTCAGTTGTACTAGAAAAATTATCATTTGTAAGGTTTGCAAAGACATAAAGTTGTTTTGTAATTCAAAACAGCTGTATATTTGTCATACTAAATATGAAAGGTTTATAGACATAACTCCAAAACCAAACATAATTTCTGTCAAAAAAAGCCTGTAATATTGAATTTATGTGAGTTTTACAAGAATCAAGTATTTTGGAAAGGTTCACAAATACAGAAATTAGGTTTTATTCACTATGACAGTATACTGTCAAACTCAATAAGAAAGTTTTTGAAACATAATTCCAAAAATACACATGCAACATGTCTAATAACGCCTGAAGATATGTATCTTTAAGAGTTTTACTGGAAAGAAACATTTGGCAAGGTTTGCAAAAACAACAAGTAATGTTTTACTCAATTTGACAGTATCATACTTACAATCCTGAGATAATGCGAAAAAAGCAATAAAAATGTATTACAAATCATTCCTAATCCAAACGTGCAAAATGTCTAAAAAAGAATGTGAAATTGAATCCATGGGAGTTTTACCAGGAACAGTTATTTTTATATGGTTTGCAAATCAAAAATGATGTTTTATTCAATATGACTCTATACTGTAACACTCAATATTACAGTTATTTAAACATAACTTCTAAACCACACATGAAAAATGGCCAATAATGCCTGAAATAATGTATCTCTGAGAGTTGTACTTGAAACATGTGCTTTTTTAAATTTTGAAAATGGACAAAGTAGTTTTTTACTCAGTATGACAATAAAGATCTTAGAATCCTGAGATAATGCGAAAAAAGCAATAAAAATGTATTCCAACATAATTCCTAATCCAAATGTGCAAAATTTCTAAAAATGCCTGTGATATTGAATCAATGTGAGTTGTACTAAAAAAGATTGTTTTTCTATGGTTTGCAACTACAAAAATTAGGTTCTACTCAATATGACTGTATACTGTAACACTCAATATGACAGTTATTTAAACATAACTTCTAAACCACACATGAAAAATGGCTAATAATGCCTGAAATAATGCATCTTCGGGAGTTTTGATCGAAACATATGCTTTTTAAAATCTTGCAAATGCAAAAAGTAGTTTTTTATTCAATAAGACAGTAAGGTTTCTACAATCCTGAGATAATGCGAAAAAAGCAATAAAAATGTATTCAAACATAACTTATAAACCACACATGCAAAATGGCTTATAATGTCTGGAGATATTCATCTTTGTCAGTTGTACTAGAAAAATGATCATTTGTAAGGTTTGCAAAGACATAGAGTTGTTTTGTAATTCAAAACAGCTGTATATTTGTCATACTAAATATGAAAGGTTTATAGACATAACTCCAAAACCAAACATAATTTCTGTCAAAAAAAGCCTGTAATATTGAATTTATGTGAGTTTTACAAGAATCAAGTATTTTGGAAAGGTTCACAAATACAGAAATTAGGTTTTATTCACTATGACAGTATACTGTCAAACTCAATAAGAAAGTTTTTGAAACATAATTCCAAAAATACACATGCAAAATGTCTAATAACGCCTGAAGATATGTATCTTTAAGAGTTTTACTGGAAAGAAACATTTGGCAAGGTTTGCAAAAACAACAAGTAATGTTTTACTCAATTTGACAGTATCATACTTACAATCCTGAGATAATGCGAAAAAAGCAATAAAAATGTATTACAAATCATTCCTAATCCAAACGTGCATAATGTCTAAAAAAGAATGTGAAATTGAATCCATGGGAGTTTTACCAGGAACAGTTATTTGTATATGGTTTGCCAATCAAAAATGATGTTTTATTCAATATGACTCTATACTGTAACACTCAATATTACAGTTATTTAAACATAACTTCTAAACCACACATGAAAAATGGCCAATACTGCCTGAAATAATGTATCTCTGAGAGTTTTATTTGAAACATGTGCTTTTTTAAATTTTGAAAATGGACAAAGTAGTTTTTTACTCAGTATGACAATAAAGATCTTAGAATCCTGAGATAATGCGAAAAAAGCAATAAAAATGTATTCCAACATAATTCCTAATCCAAATGTGCAAAATTTCTAAAAATACCTGTGATATTGAATCAATGTGAGTTGTACTAAAAAAGATTGTTTTTCTATGGTTTGCAACTACAAAAATTAGGTTCTACTCAATATGATTGTATACTGTAACACTTAATATGACAGTTATTTAAACATAACTTCTAAACCACACATGAAAAATGGCTAATAATGCCTGAAATAATGCATCTTCGGGAGTTTTGATCGAAACATATGCTTTTTAAAATCTTGCAAATGCAAAAAGTAGTTTTTTATTCAATAAGACAGTAAGGTTCCTACAATCCTGAGATAATGCGAAAAAAGCAATAAAAATGTATTCAAACATAACTTATAAACCACACATGCAAAATGGCTTATAATGTCTGGAGATATTCATCTTTGTCAGTTGTACTAGAAAAATGATCATTTGTAAGGTTTGCAAAGACATAAAGTTGTTTTGTAATTCAAAACAGCTGTATATTTGTCATACTAAATATGAAAGGTTTATAGACATAACTCCAAAACCAAACATAATTTCTGTCAAAAAAAAGCCTGTAATATTGAATTTCTGTGAGTTTTACAAGAATAAAGTATTTTGGAAAGGTTCACAAATACAGAAATTAGGTTTTATTCACTATGACAGTATACTGTCAAACTCAATAAGAAAGTTTTTGAAACATAATTCCAAAAATACACATGCAAAATGTCTAATAACGCCTGAAGATATGTATCTTTAAGAGTTTTACTGGAAAGAAACATTTGGCAAGGTTTGCAAAAACAACAAGTAATGTTTTACTCAATTTGACAGTATCATACTTACAATCCTGAGATAATGCGAAAAAAACAATAAAAATGTATTACAAATCATTCCTAATCCAAACGTGCAAAATGTCTAAAAAAGAATGTGAAATTGAATCCATGGGAGTTTTACCAGGAACAGTTATTTGTATATGGTTTGCAAATCAAAAATTATGTTTTATTCAATATGACTCTATACTGTAACACTCAATATTACAGTTATTTAAACATAACTTCTAAACCACACATGAAAAATGGCCAATACTGCCTGAAATAATGTATCTCTGAGAGTTTTACTTGAAACATGTGCTTTTTTAAATTTTGAAAATGGACAAAGTAGTTTTTTACTCAGTATGACAATAAAGGTCTTAGAATCCTGAGATAATGCGAAAAAAGCAATAAAAATGTATTCCAACATAATTCCTAATCCAAATGTGAAACATTTCTAAAAATGCCTCTGATATTGAATCAATGTGAGTTTTACTAAAAAAGATTGTTTTTCTATGGTTTGCAACTACAAAAATTAGGTTCTACTCAATATGATTGTATACTGTAACACTCAATATGACAGTTATTTAAACATAACTTCTAAACCACACATGAAAAATGGCTAATAATGCCTGAAATAATATATCTTCGGGAGTTTTGATCGAAACATATGCTTTTTAAAATCTTGCAAATGCAAAAAGTAGTTTTTTATTCAATAAGACAGTAAGGTTTCTACAATCCTGAGATAATGCGAAAAAAGCAATAAAAATGTATTCAAACATAACTTATAAACCACACATGCAAAATGGCTTGTAATGTCTGGAGATATTCATCTTTGTCAGTTGTACTAGAAAAATGATAATTTGTAAGGTTTGCAAAGACATAAAGTTGTTTTGTAATTCAAAACAGCTGTATATTTGTCATACTAAATTTGAAAGGTTTATAGACATAACTCCAAAACCAAACATCATTTCTGTCAAAAAAAGCCTGTAATATTGAATTTCTGTGAGTTTTACAAGAATCAAGTATTTTGGAAAGGTTCACAAATACAGAAATTAGGTTTTATTCACTATGACAGTATACTGTCAAACTCAATAAGAAAGTTTTTGAAACATAATTCCAAAAATACACATGCAAAATGTCTAATAACGCCTGAAGATATGTATCTTTAAGAGTTTTACTGGAAAGAAACATTTGGCAAGGTTTGCAAAAACAACAAGTAATGTTTTACTCAATTTGACAGTATCATACTTACAATCCTGAGATAATGCGAAAAAAGCAATAAAAATGTATTACAAATCATTCCTAATCCAAACGTGCAAAATGTCTAAAAAAGAATGTGAAATTGAATCCATGGGAGTTTTACCAGGAACAGTTATTTTTATATGGTTTGCAAATCAAAAATGATGTTTTATTCAATATGACTCTATACTGTAACACTCAATATTACAGTTATTTAAACATAACTTCTAAACCACACATGAAAAATGGCCAATAATGCCTGAAATAATGTATCTCTGAGAGTTGTACTTGAAACATGTGCTTTTTTAAATTTTGAAAATGGACAAAGTAGTTTTTTACTCAGTATGACAATAAAGATCTTAGAATCCTGAGATAATGCGAAAAAAGCAATAAAAATGTATTCCAACATAATTCCTAATCCAAATGTGCAAAATTTCTAAAAATGCCTGTGATATTGAATCAATGTGAGTTGTACTAAAAAAGATTGTTTTTCTATGGTTTGCAACTACAAAAATTAGGTTCTACTCAATATGACTGTATACTGTAACACTCAATATGACAGTTATTTAAACATAACTTCTAAACCACACATGAAAAATGGCTAATAATGCCTGAAATAATGCATCTTCGGGAGTTTTGATCGAAACATATGCTTTTTAAAATCTTGCAAATGCAAAAAGTAGTTTTTTATTCAATAAGACAGTAAGGTTTCTACAATCCTGAGATAATGCGAAAAAAGCAATAAAAATGTATTCAAACATAACTTATAAACCACACATGCAAAATGGCTTATAATGTCTGGAGATATTCATCTTTGTCAGTTGTACTAGAAAAATGATCATTTGTAAGGTTTGCAAAGACATAGAGTTGTTTTGTAATTCAAAACAGCTGTATATTTGTCATACTAAATATGAAAGGTTTATAGACATAACTCCAAAACCAAACATAATTTCTGTCAAAAAAAGCCTGTAATATTGAATTTATGTGAGTTTTACAAGAATCAAGTATTTTGGAAAGGTTCACAAATACAGAAATTAGGTTTTATTCACTATGACAGTATACTGTCAAACTCAATAAGAAAGTTTTTGAAACATAATTCCAAAAATACACATGCAAAATGTCTAATAACGCCTGAAGATATGTATCTTTAAGAGTTTTACTGGAAAGAAACATTTGGCAAGGTTTGCAAAAACAACAAGTAATGTTTTACTCAATTTGACAGTATCATACTTACAATCCTGAGATAATGCGAAAAAAGCAATAAAAATGTATTACAAATCATTCCTAATCCAAACGTGCATAATGTCTAAAAAAGAATGTGAAATTGAATCCATGGGAGTTTTACCAGGAACAGTTATTTGTATATGGTTTGCCAATCAAAAATGATGTTTTATTCAATATGACTCTATACTGTAACACTCAATATTACAGTTATTTAAACATAACTTCTAAACCACACATGAAAAATGGCCAATACTGCCTGAAATAATGTATCTCTGAGAGTTTTATTTGAAACATGTGCTTTTTTAAATTTTGAAAATGGACAAAGTAGTTTTTTACTCAGTATGACAATAAAGATCTTAGAATCCTGAGATAATGCGAAAAAAGCAATAAAAATGTATTCCAACATAATTCCTAATCCAAATGTGCAAAATTTCTAAAAATGCCTGTGATATTGAATCAATGTGAGTTGTACTAAAAAAGATTGTTTTTCTATGGTTTGCAACTACAAAAATTAGGTTCTACTCAATATGATTGTATACTGTAACACTTAATATGACAGTTATTTAAACATAACTTCTAAACCACACATGAAAAATGGCTAATAATGCCTGAAATAATGCATCTTCGGGAGTTTTGATCGAAACATATGCTTTTTAAAATCTTGCAAATGCAAAAAGTAGTTTTTTATTCAATAAGACAGTAAGGTTCCTACAATCCTGAGATAATGCGAAAAAAGCAATAAAAATGTATTCAAACATAACTTATAAACCACACATGCAAAATGGCTTATAATGTCTGGAGATATTCATCTTTGTCAGTTGTACTAGAAAAATGATCATTTGTAAGGTTTGCAAAGACATAAAGTTGTTTTGTAATTCAAAACAGCTGTATATTTGTCATACTAAATATGAAAGGTTTATAGACATAACTCCAAAACCAAACATAATTTCTGTCAAAAAAAAGCCTGTAATATTGAATTTCTGTGAGTTTTACAAGAATAAAGTATTTTGGAAAGGTTCACAAATACAGAAATTAGGTTTTATTCACTATGACAGTATACTGTCAAACTCAATAAGAAAGTTTTTGAAACATAATTCCAAAAATACACATGCAAAATGTCTAATAACGCCTGAAGATATGTATCTTTAAGAGTTTTACTGGAAAGAAACATTTGGCAAGGTTTGCAAAAACAACAAGTAATGTTTTACTCAATTTGACAGTATCATACTTACAATCCTGAGATAATGCGAAAAAAACAATAAAAATGTATTACAAATCATTCCTAATCCAAACGTGCAAAATGTCTAAAAAAGAATGTGAAATTGAATCCATGGGAGTTTTACCAGGAACAGTTATTTGTATATGGTTTGCAAATCAAAAATTATGTTTTATTCAATATGACTCTATACTGTAACACTCAATATTACAGTTATTTAAACATAACTTCTAAACCACACATGAAAAATGGCCAATACTGCCTGAAATAATGTATCTCTGAGAGTTTTACTTGAAACATGTGCTTTTTTAAATTTTGAAAATGGACAAAGTAGTTTTTTACTCAGTATGACAATAAAGATCTTAGAATCCTGAGATAATGCGAAAAAAGCAATAAAAATGTATTCCAACATAATTCCTAATCCAAATGTGCAAAATTTCTAAAAATGCCTGTGATATTGAATCAATGTGGGTTTTACTAAAAAAAATTGTTTTTCTATGGTTTGCAACTACAAAAATTAGGTTCTACTCAATATGATTGTATACTGTAACACTCAATATGACAGTTATTTAAACATAACTTCTAAACCACACATGAAAAATGGCTAATAATGCCTGAAATAATATATCTTTGGTAGTTTTGATCGAAACATATGCTTTTTAAAATCTTGCAAATGCAAAAAGTAGTTTTTTATTCAATAAGACAGTAAGGTTTCTACAATCCTGAGATAATGCGAAAAAAGCAATAAAAATGTATTCAAACAAAACTTATAAACCACACATGCAAAATGGCTTATAATGTCTGGAGATATTCATCTTTGTCAGTTGTACTAGAAAAATGATCATTTGTAAGGTTTGCAAAGACATAAAGTTGTTTTGTAATTCAAAACAGCTGTATATTTGTCATACTAAATATGAAAGGTTTATAGACATAACTCCAAAACCAAACATAATTTCTGTCAAAAAAAGCCTGTAATATTGAATTTATGTGAGTTTTACAAGAATCAAGTATTTTGGAAAGGTTCACAAATACAGAAATTAGGTTTTATTCACTATGACAGTATACTGTCAAACTCAATAAGAAAGTTTTTGAAACATAATTCCAAAAATACACATGCAACATGTCTAATAACGCCTGAAGATATGTATCTTTAAGAGTTTTACTGGAAAGAAACATTTGGCAAGGTTTGCAAAAACAACAAGTAATGTTTTACTCAATTTGACAGTATCATACTTACAATCCTGAGATAATGCGAAAAAAGCAATAAAAATGTATTACAAATCATTCCTAATCCAAACGTGCAAAATGTCTAAAAAAGAATGTGAAATTGAATCCATGGGAGTTTTACCAGGAACAGTTATTTTTATATGGTTTGCAAATCAAAAATGATGTTTTATTCAATATGACTCTATACTGTAACACTCAATATTACAGTTATTTAAACATAACTTCTAAACCACACATGAAAAATGGCCAATACTGCCTGAAATAATGTATCTCTGAGAGTTTTACTTGAAACATGTGCTTTTTTAAATTTTGAAAATGGACAAAGTAGTTTTTTACTCAGTATTACAATAAAGATCTTAGAATCCTGAGATAATGCAAAAAAAGCAATAAAAATGTATTCAAACATAACTTATAAACCACACATGCAAAATGGCTTATAATGTCTGGAGATATTCATCTTTGTCAGTTGTACTAGAAAAATGATCATTTGTAAGGTTTGCAAAGACATAAAGTTGTTTTGTAATTCAAAACAGCTGTATATTTGTCATACTAAATATGAAAGGTTTATAGACATAACTCCAAAACCAAACATAATTTCTGTCCAAAAAAAGCCTGTAATATTGAATTTATGTGAGTTTTACAAGAATCAAGTATTTTGGAAAGGTTCACAAATACAGAAATTAGGTTTTATTCACTATGACAGTATACTGTCAAACTCAATAAGAAAGTTTTTGAAACATAATTCCAAAAATACACATGCAAAATGTCTAATAACGCCTGAAGATATGTATCTTTAAGAGTTTTACTGGAAAAAAACATTTGGCAAGGTTTGCAAAAACAACAAGTAATGTTTTACTCAATTTGACAGTATCATACTTACAATCCTGAGATAATGCGAAAAAAGCAATAAAAATGTATTACAAATCATTCCTAATCCAAACGTGCAAAATGTCTAAAAAAGAATGTGAAATTGAATCCATGGGAGTTTTACCAGGAACAGTTATTTGTATATGGCTTGCAAATCAAAAATTATGTTTTAGTCAATATGACTCTATACTGTAACACTCAATATTACAGTTATTTAAACATAACTTCTAAACCACACATGAAAAATGGCCAATAATGCCTGAAATAATGTATCTCTGAGAGTTTTACTTGAAACATGTGCTTTTTTAAATTTTGAAAATGGACAAAGTAGTTTTTTACTCAGTATGACAATAAAGGTCTTAGAATCCTGAGATAATGCGAAAAAAGCAATAAAAATGTATTCCAACATAATTCCTAATCCAAATGTGAAACATTTCTAAAAATGCCTCTGATATTGAATCAATGTGAGTTTTACTAAAAAAGATTGTTTTTCTATGGTTTGCAACTACAAAAAATAGGTTCTACTCAATATGATTGTATACTGTAACACTCAATATGACAGTTATTTAAACACAACTTCTAAACCACACATGAAAAATGGCTAATAATGCCTGAAATAATATATCTTCGGGAGTTTTGATCGAAACATATGCTTTTTAAAATCTTGCAAATGCAAAAAGTAGTTTTTATTCAATAAGACAGTAAGGTTTCTACAATCCTGAGATAATGCGAAAAAAGCAATAAAAATGTATTCAAACATAACTTATAAACCACACATGCAAAATGGCTTGTAATGTCTGGAGACATTCATCTTTGTCAGTTGTACTAGAAAAATTATCATTTGTAAGGTTTGCAAAGACATAAAGTTGTTTTGTAATTCAAAACAGCTGTATATTTGTCATACTAAATATGAAAGGTTTATAGACATAACTCCAAAACCAAACATAATTTCTGTCAAAAAAAGCCTGTAATATTGAATTTATGTGAGTTTTACAAGAATCAAGTATTTTGGAAAGGTTCACAAATACAGAAATTAGGTTTTATTCACTATGACAGTATACTGTCAAACTCAATAAGAAAGTTTTTGAAACATAATTCCAAAAATACACATGCAAAATGTCTAATAACGCCTGAAGATATGTATCTTTAAGAGTTTTACTGGAAAAAAACATTTGGCAAGGTTTACAAAAACAACAAGTAATGTTTTACTCAATTTGACAGTATCATACTTACAATCCTGAGATAATGCGAAAAAAGCAATAAAAATGTATTACAAATCATTCCTAATCCAAACGTGCAAAATGTCTAAAAAAGAATGTGAAATTGAATCCATGGGAGTTTTACCAGGAACAGTTATTTTTATATGGTTTGCAAATCAAAAATGATGTTTTATTCAATATGACTCTATACTGTAACACTCAATATTACAGTTATTTAAACATAACTTCTAAACCACACATGAAAAATGGCCAATACTGCCTGAAATAATGTATCTCTGAGAGTTTTACTTGAAACATGTGCTTTTTTAAATTTTGAAAATGGACAAAGTAGTTTTTTACTCAGTATGACAATAAAGATCTTAGAATCCTGAGATAATGCGAAAAAAGCAATAAAAATGTATTCCAACATAATTCCTAATCCAAATGTGCAAAATTTCTAAAAATGCCTGTGATATTGAATCAATGTGAGTTGTACTAAAAAAGATTGTTTTTCTATGGTTTGCAACTACAAAAATTAGGTTCTACTCAATATGATTGTATACTGTAACACTCAATATGACAGTTATTTAAACATAACTTCTAAACCACACATGAAAAATGGCTAATAATGCCTGAAATAATGCATCTTCGGGAGTTTTGATCGAAACATATGCTTTTTAAAATCTTGCAAATGCAAAAAGTAGTTTTTTATTCAATAAGACAGTAAGGTTCCTACAATCCTGAGATAATGCGAAAAAAGCAATAAAAATGTATTCAAACATAACTTATAGACCACACATGCAAAATGGCTTATAATGTCTGGAGATATTCATCTTTGTCAGTTGTACTAGAAAAATGATCATTTGTAAGGTTTGCAAAGACATAAAGTTGTTTTGTAATTCAAAACAGCTGTATATTTGTCATACTAAATATGAAAGGTTTATAGACATAACTCCAAAACCAAACATAATTTCTGTCAAAAAAAGCCTGTAATATTGAATTTATGTGAGTTTTACAAGAATCAAGTATTTTGGAAAGGTTCACAAATACAGAAATTAGGTTTTATTCACTATGACAGTATACTGTCAAACTCAATAAGAAAGTTTTTGAAACATAATTCCAAAAATACACATGCAAAATGTCTAATAACGCCTGAAGATATGTATCTTTAAGAGTTTTACTGGAAAGAAACATTTGGCAAGGTTTGCAAAAACAACAAGTAATGTTTTACTCAATTTGACAGTATCATACTTACAATCCTGAGATAATGCGAAAAAAGCAATAAAAATGTATTACAAATCATTCCTAATCCAAACGTGCAAAATGTCTAAAAAAGAATGTGAAATTGAATCCATGGGAGTTTTACCAGGAACAGTTATTTGTATATGGTTTGCAAATCAAAAATGATGTTTTATTCAATATGACTCTATACTGTAACACTCAATATTACAGTTATTTAAACATAACTTCTAAACCACACATGAAAAATGGCCAATACTGCCTGAAATAATGTATCTCTGAGAGTTTTACTTGAAACATGTGCTTTTTTAAATTTTGAAAATGGACAAAGTAGTTTTTTACTCAGTATTACAATAAAGATCTTAGAATCCTGAGATAATGCGAAAAAAGCAATAAAAATGTATTCAAACATAACTTATAAACCACACATGCAAAATGGCTTATAATGTCTGGAGATATTCATCTTTGTCAGTTGTACTAGAAAAATGATCATTTGTAAGGTTTGCAAAGACATAAAGTTGTTTTGTAATTCAAAACAGCTCTATATTTGTCATACTAAATATGAAAGGTTTATAGACATAACTCCAAAACCAAACATAATTTCTGTCAAAAAAAAGCCTGTAATATTGAATTTCTGTGAGTTTTACAAGAATCAAGTATTTTGGAAAGGTTCACAAATACAGAAATTAGGTTTTATTCACTATGACAGTATACTGTCAAACTCAATAAGAAAGTTTTTGAAACATAATTCCAAAAATACACATGCAAAATGTCTAATAACGCCTGAAGATATGTATCTTTAAGAGTTTTACTGGAAAGAAACATTTGGCAAGGTTTGCAAAAACAACAAGTAATGTTTTACTCAATTTGACAGTATCATACTTACAATCCTGAGATAATGCGAAAAAAGCAATAAAAATGTATTACAAATCATTCCTAATCAAAACGTGCAAAATGTCTAAAAAAGAATGTGAAATTGAATCCATGGGAGTTTTACCAGGAACAGTTATTTGTATATGGTTTGCAAATCAAAAATGATGTTTTATTCAATATGACTCTATACTGTAACACTCAATATTACAGTTATTTAAACATAACTTCTAAACCACACATGAAAAATGGCCAATACTGCCTGAAATAATGTATCTCTGAGAGTTTTACTTGAAACATGTGCTTTTTTAAATTTTGAAAATGGACAAAGTAGTTTTTTACTCAGTATGACAATAAAGATCTTAGAATCCTGAGATAATGCGAAAAAAAACAATAAAAATGTATTCCAACATAATTCCTAATCCAAATGTGCAAAATTTCTAAAAATGCCTGTGATATTGAATCAATGTGGGTTTTACTAAAAAAGATTGTTTTTCTATGGTTTGCAACTACAAAAATTAGGTTCTACTCAATATGATTGTATACTGTAACACTCAATATGACAGTTATTTAAACATAACTTCTAAACCACACATGAAAAAGGGCTAATAATGCCTGAAATAATATATCTTCGGTAGTTTTGATCGAAACATATGCTTTTTTAAATCTTGCAAACGCAAAAAGTAGTTTTTTATTCAATAAGACAGTAAGGTTTCTACAATCCTGAGATAATGCGAAAAAAGCAATAAAAATGTATTCAAACATAACTTATAAACCACACATGCAAAATGGCTTATAATGTCTGGAGATATTCATCTTTGTCAGTTGTACTAGAAAAATGATCATTTGTAAGGTTTGCAAAGACATAAAGTTGTTTTGTAATTCAAAACAGCTGTATATTTGTCATACTAAATATGAAAGGTTTATAGACATAACTCCAAAACCAAACATAATTTCTGTCAAAAAAAGCCTGTAATATTGAATTTATGTGAGTTTTACAAGAATCAAGTATTTTGGAAAGGTTCACAAATACAGAAATTAGGTTTTATTCACTATGACAGTATACTGTCAAACTCAATAAGAAAGTTTTTGAAACATAATTCCAAAAATACACATGCAAAATGTCTAATAACGCCTGAAGATATGTATCTTTAAGAGTTTTACTGGAAAGAAACATTTGGCAAGGTTTGCAAAAACAACAAGTAATGTTTTACTCAATTTGACAGTATCATACTTACAATCCTGAGATAATGCGAAAAAAGCAATAAAAATGTATTACAAATCATTCCTAATCCAAACGTGCAAAATGTCTAAAAAAGAATGTGAAATTGAATCCATGGGAGTTTTACCAGGAACAGTTATTTGTATATGGTTTGCAAATCAAAAATGATGTTTTATTCAATATGACTCTATACTGTAACACTCAATATTACAGTTATTTAAACATAACTTCTAAACCACACATGAAAAATGGCCAATACTGCCTGAAATAATGTATCTCTGAGAGTTTTACTTGAAACATGTGCTTTTTTAAATTTTGAAAATGGACAAAGTAGTTTTTTACTCAGTATTACAATAAAGATCTTAGAATCCTGAGATAATGCAAAAAAAGCAATAAAAATGTATTCCAACATAATTCCTAATCCAAATGTGCAACATTTCTAAAAATGCCTGTGATATTGAATCAATGTGAGTTGTACTAAAAAAGATTGTTTTTCTATGGTTTGCAACTACAAAAATTAGGTTCTACTCAATATGATTGTATACTGTAACACTCAATATGACAGTTATTTAAACATAACTTCTAAACCACACATGAAAAATGGCTAATAATGCCTGAAATAATGCATCTTCGGGAGTTTTGATCGAAACATATGCTTTTTAAAATCCTGCAAATGCAAAAAGTAGTTTTTTATTCAATAAGACAGTATGGTTTCTACAATCCTGAGATAATGTGAAAAAAGCAATAAAAATGTATTCAAACACAACTTATAAACCACACATGCAAAATGGCTTATAATGCCTGGAGATATTCATCTTTGTCAGTTGTACTAGAAAAATGATCATTTGTAAGGTTTGCAAAGACATAAAGTTGTTTTGTAATTCAAAACAGCTGTATATTTGTCATACTAAATATGAAAGGTTTATAGACATGACTCCAAAACCAAACATAATTTCTGTCAAAAAAGCCTGTGATATTGAATGTATGTGAGTTTTACAAGAATCAAGTATTTTGGAAAGGTTCACAAATACAGAAATTAGGTTTTATTCACTATGACAGTATACTGTCAAACTCAATAAGAAAGTTTTTGAAACATAATTCCAAAAATACACATGCAAAATGTCTAATAACGCCTGAAGATATGTATCTTTAAGAGTTTTACTGGAAAGAAACATTTGGCAAGGTTTGCAAAAACAACAAGTAATGTTTTACTCAATTTGACAGTATCATACTTACAATCCTGAGATAATGCGAAAAAAACAATAAAAATGTATTACAAATCATTCCTAATCCAAACGTGCAAAATGTCTAAAAAAGAATGTGAAATTGAATCCATGGGAGTTTTACCAGGAACAGTTATTTGTATATGGTTTGCAAATCAAAAATTATGTTTTATTCAATATGACTCTATATTGTAACACTCAATATTACAGTTATTTAAACATAACTTCTAAACCACACATGAAAAATGGCCAATTATGCCTGAAATAATGTATCTCTGAGAGTTTTACTTGAAACATGTGCTTTTTTAAATTTTGAAAATGGACAAAGTAGTTTTTTACTCAGTATGACAATAAAGATCTTAGAAACCTGAGATAATGCGAAAAAAGCAATAAAAATGTATTCCAACATAATTCCTAATCCAAATGTGCAACATTTCTAAAAATGCCTCTGATATTGAATCAATGTGAGTTTTACTAAAAAAGATTGTTTTTCTATGGTTTGCAACTACAAAAATTAGGTTCTACTCAATATGACTCTATACTGTAACACTCAATATGACAGTTATTTAAACATAACTTCTAAACCACACATGAAAAATGGCTAATAATGCCTGAAATAATATATCTTCGGGAGTTTTGATCGAAACATATGCTTTTTAAAATCTTGCAAATGCAAAAAGTAGTTTTTTATTCAATAAGACAGTAAGGTTTCTACAATCCTGAGATAATGCGAAAAAAGCAATAAAAATGTATTCAAACATAACTTATAAACCACACATGCAAAATGGCTTATAATGTCTGGAGATATTCATCTTTGTCAGTTGTACTAGAAAAATGATCATTTGTAAGGTTTGCAAAGACATAAAAATGTTTTGTAATTCAAAACAGCTGTATATTTGTCATACTAAATATGAAAGGTTTATAGACATAACTCCAAAACCAAACATAATTTCTGTCAAAAAAAGCCTGTAATATTGAATTTATGTGAGTTTTACAAGAATCAAGTATTTTGGAAAGGTTCACAAATACAGAAATTAGGTTTTATTCACTATGACAGTATACTGTCAAACTCAATAAGAAAGTTTTTGAAACATAATTCCAAAAATACACATGCAAAATGTCTAATAACGCCTGAAGATATGTATCTTTAAGAGTTTTACTGGAAAGAAACATTTGGCAAGGTTTGCAAAAACAACAAGTAATGTTTTACTCAATTTGACAGTATCATACTTACAATCCTGAGATAGTGCGAAAAAAGCAATAAAAATGTATTACAAATCATTTCTTATCCAAACGTGCAAAATGTCTAAAAAAGAATGTGAAATTGAATCCATGGGAGTTTTACTAGGAACAGTTATTTCTATATGGTTTGCAAATCAAAAATTATGTTTTATTCAATATGACTCTATACTGTAACACTCAATATTACAGTTATTTAAACATAACTTCTAAACCACACATGAAAAATGGCCAATAATGCCTGAAATAATGTATCTCTGAGAGTTGTACTTGAAACATGTGCTTTTTTAAATTTTGAAAATGGACAAAGTAGTTTTTTACTCAGTATGACAATAAAGATCTTAGAATCCTGAGATAATGCGAAAAAAGCAATAAAAATGTATTCCAACATAATTCCTAATCCAAATGTGCAAAATTTCTAAAAATGCCTGTGATATTGAATCAATGTGAGTTGTACTAAAAAAGATTGTTTTTCTATGGTTTGCAACTACAAAAATTAGGTTCTACTCAATATGACTGTATACTGTAACACTCAATATGACAGTTATTTAAACATAACTTCTAAACCACACATGAAAAATGGCTAATAATGCCTGAAATAATGCATCTTCGGGAGTTTTGATCGAAACATATGCTTTTTAAAATCTTGCAAATGCAAAAAGTAGTTTTTTATTCAATAAGACAGTAAGGTTTCTACAATCCTGAGATAATGCGAAAAAAGCAATAAAAATGTATTCAAACATAACTTATAAACCACACATGCAAAATGGCTTATAATGTCTGGAGATATTCATCTTTGTCAGTTGTACTAGAAAAATGATCATTTGTAAGGTTTGCAAAGACATAGAGTTGTTTTGTAATTCAAAACAGCTGTATATTTGTCATACTAAATATGAAAGGTTTATAGACATAACTCCAAAACCAAACATAATTTCTGTCAAAAAAAGCCTGTAATATTGAATTTATGTGAGTTTTACAAGAATCAAGTATTTTGGAAAGGTTCACAAATACAGAAATTAGGTTTTATTCACTATGACAGTATACTGTCAAACTCAATAAGAAAGTTTTTGAAACATAATTCCAAAAATACACATGCAAAATGTCTAATAACGCCTGAAGATATGTATCTTTAAGAGTTTTACTGGAAAGAAACATTTGGCAAGGTTTGCAAAAACAACAAGTAATGTTTTACTCAATTTGACAGTATCATACTTACAATCCTGAGATAATGCGAAAAAAGCAATAAAAATGTATTACAAATCATTCCTAATCCAAACGTGCATAATGTCTAAAAAAGAATGTGAAATTGAATCCATGGGAGTTTTACCAGGAACAGTTATTTGTATATGGTTTGCCAATCAAAAATGATGTTTTATTCAATATGACTCTATACTGTAACACTCAATATTACAGTTATTTAAACATAACTTCTAAACCACACATGAAAAATGGCCAATACTGCCTGAAATAATGTATCTCTGAGAGTTTTATTTGAAACATGTGCTTTTTTAAATTTTGAAAATGGACAAAGTAGTTTTTTACTCAGTATGACAATAAAGATCTTAGAATCCTGAGATAATGCGAAAAAAGCAATAAAAATGTATTCCAACATAATTCCTAATCCAAATGTGCAAAATTTCTAAAAATACCTGTGATATTGAATCAATGTGAGTTGTACTAAAAAAGATTGTTTTTCTATGGTTTGCAACTACAAAAATTAGGTTCTACTCAATATGATTGTATACTGTAACACTTAATATGACAGTTATTTAAACATAACTTCTAAACCACACATGAAAAATGGCTAATAATGCCTGAAATAATGCATCTTCGGGAGTTTTGATCGAAACATATGCTTTTTAAAATCTTGCAAATGCAAAAAGTAGTTTTTTATTCAATAAGACAGTAAGGTTCCTACAATCCTGAGATAATGCGAAAAAAGCAATAAAAATGTATTCAAACATAACTTATAAACCACACATGCAAAATGGCTTATAATGTCTGGAGATATTCATCTTTGTCAGTTGTACTAGAAAAATGATCATTTGTAAGGTTTGCAAAGACATAAAGTTGTTTTGTAATTCAAAACAGCTGTATATTTGTCATACTAAATATGAAAGGTTTATAGACATAACTCCAAAACCAAACATAATTTCTGTCAAAAAAAAGCCTGTAATATTGAATTTCTGTGAGTTTTACAAGAATAAAGTATTTTGGAAAGGTTCACAAATACAGAAATTAGGTTTTATTCACTATGACAGTATACTGTCAAACTCAATAAGAAAGTTTTTGAAACATAATTCCAAAAATACACATGCAAAATGTCTAATAACGCCTGAAGATATGTATCTTTAAGAGTTTTACTGGAAAGAAACATTTGGCAAGGTTTGCAAAAACAACAAGTAATGTTTTACTCAATTTGACAGTATCATACTTACAATCCTGAGATAATGCGAAAAAAACAATAAAAATGTATTACAAATCATTCCTAATCCAAACGTGCAAAATGTCTAAAAAAGAATGTGAAATTGAATCCATGGGAGTTTTACCAGGAACAGTTATTTGTATATGGTTTGCAAATCAAAAATTATGTTTTATTCAATATGACTCTATACTGTAACACTCAATATTACAGTTATTTAAACATAACTTCTAAACCACACATGAAAAATGGCCAATACTGCCTGAAATAATGTATCTCTGAGAGTTTTACTTGAAACATGTGCTTTTTTAAATTTTGAAAATGGACAAAGTAGTTTTTTACTCAGTATGACAATAAAGGTCTTAGAATCCTGAGATAATGCGAAAAAAGCAATAAAAATGTATTCCAACATAATTCCTAATCCAAATGTGAAACATTTCTAAAAATGCCTCTGATATTGAATCAATGTGAGTTTTACTAAAAAAGATTGTTTTTCTATGGTTTGCAACTACAAAAATTAGGTTCTACTCAATATGATTGTATACTGTAACACTCAATATGACAGTTATTTAAACATAACTTCTAAACCACACATGAAAAATGGCTAATAATGCCTGAAATAATATATCTTCGGGAGTTTTGATCGAAACATATGCTTTTTAAAATCTTGCAAATGCAAAAAGTAGTTTTTTATTCAATAAGACAGTAAGGTTTCTACAATCCTGAGATAATGCGAAAAAAGCAATAAAAATGTATTCAAACATAACTTATAAACCACACATGCAAAATGGCTTGTAATGTCTGGAGATATTCATCTTTGTCAGTTGTACTAGAAAAATGATCATTTGTAAGGTTTGCAAAGACATAAAGTTGTTTTGTAATTCAAAACAGCTGTATATTTGTCATACTAAATATGAAAGGTTTATAGACATAACTCCAAAACCAAACATAATTTCTGTCAAAAAAAGCCTGTAATATTGAATTTCTGTGAGTTTTACAAGAATCAAGTATTTTGGAAAGGTTCACAAATACAGAAATTAGGTTTTATTCACTATGACAGTATACTGTCAAACTCAATAAGAAAGTTTTTGAAACATAATTCCAAAAATACACATGCAAAATGTCTAATAACGCCTGAAGATATGTATCTTTAAGAGTTTTACTGGAAAGAAACATTTGGCAAGGTTTGCAAAAACAACAAGTAATGTTTTACTCAATTTGACAGTATCATACTTACAATCCTGAGATAATGCGAAAAAAGCAATAAAAATGTATTACAAATCATTCCTAATCCAAACGTGCAAAATGTCTAAAAAAGAATGTGAAATTGAATCCATGGGAGTTTTACCAGGAACAGTTATTTTTATATGGTTTGCAAATCAAAAATGATGTTTTATTCAATATGACTCTATACTGTAACACTCAATATTACAGTTATTTAAACATAACTTCTAAACCACACATGAAAAATGGCCAATAATGCCTGAAATAATGTATCTCTGAGAGTTGTACTTGAAACATGTGCTTTTTTAAATTTTGAAAATGGACAAAGTAGTTTTTTACTCAGTATGACAATAAAGATCTTAGAATCCTGAGATAATGCGAAAAAAGCAATAAAAATGTATTCCAACATAATTCCTAATCCAAATGTGCAAAATTTCTAAAAATGCCTGTGATATTGAATCAATGTGAGTTGTACTAAAAAAGATTGTTTTTCTATGGTTTGCAACTACAAAAATTAGGTTCTACTCAATATGACTGTATACTGTAACACTCAATATGACAGTTATTTAAACATAACTTCTAAACCACACATGAAAAATGGCTAATAATGCCTGAAATAATGCATCTTCGGGAGTTTTGATCGAAACATATGCTTTTTAAAATCTTGCAAATGCAAAAAGTAGTTTTTTATTCAATAAGACAGTAAGGTTTCTACAATCCTGAGATAATGCGAAAAAAGCAATAAAAATGTATTCAAACATAACTTATAAACCACACATGCAAAATGGCTTATAATGTCTGGAGATATTCATCTTTGTCAGTTGTACTAGAAAAATGATCATTTGTAAGGTTTGCAAAGACATAAAGTTGTTTTGTAATTCAAAACAGCTGTATATTTGTCATACTAAATATGAAAGGTTTATAGACATAACTCCAAAACCAAACATAATTTCTGTCAAAAAAAAGCCTGTAATATTGAATTTCTGTGAGTTTTACAAGAATAAAGTATTTTGGAAAGGTTCACAAATACAGAAATTAGGTTTTATTCACTATGACAGTATACTGTCAAACTCAATAAGAAAGTTTTTGAAACATAATTCCAAAAATACACATGCAAAATGTCTAATAACGCCTGAAGATATGTATCTTTAAGAGTTTTACTGGAAAGAAACATTTGGCAAGGTTTGCAAAAACAACAAGTAATGTTTTACTCAATTTGACAGTATCATACTTACAATCCTGAGATAATGCGAAAAAAACAATAAAAATGTATTACAAATCATTCCTAATCCAAACGTGCAAAATGTCTAAAAAAGAATGTGAAATTGAATCCATGGGAGTTTTACCAGGAACAGTTATTTGTATATGGTTTGCAAATCAAAAATTATGTTTTATTCAATATGACTCTATACTGTAACACTCAATATTACAGTTATTTAAACATAACTTCTAAACCACACATGAAAAATGGCCAATACTGCCTGAAATAATGTATCTCTGAGAGTTTTACTTGAAACATGTGCTTTTTTAAATTTTGAAAATGGACAAAGTAGTTTTTTACTCAGTATGACAATAAAGGTCTTAGAATCCTGAGATAATGCGAAAAAAGCAATAAAAATGTATTCCAACATAATTCCTAATCCAAATGTGAAACATTTCTAAAAATGCCTCTGATATTGAATCAATGTGAGTTTTACTAAAAAAGATTGTTTTTCTATGGTTTGCAACTACAAAAATTAGGTTCTACTCAATATGATTGTATACTGTAACACTCAATATGACAGTTATTTAAACATAACTTCTAAACCACACATGAAAAATGGCTAATAATGCCTGAAATAATATATCTTCGGGAGTTTTGATCGAAACATATGCTTTTTAAAATCTTGCAAATGCAAAAAGTAGTTTTTTATTCAATAAGACAGTAAGGTTTCTACAATCCTGAGATAATGCGAAAAAAGCAATAAAAATGTATTCAAACATAACTTATAAACCACACATGCAAAATGGCTTGTAATGTCTGGAGATATTCATCTTTGTCAGTTGTACTAGAAAAATGATCATTTGTAAGGTTTGCAAAGACATAAAGTTGTTTTGTAATTCAAAACAGCTGTATATTTGTCATACTAAATATGAAAGGTTTATAGACATAACTCCAAAACCAAACATAATTTCTGTCAAAAAAAGCCTGTAATATTGAATTTCTGTGAGTTTTACAAGAATCAAGTATTTTGGAAAGGTTCACAAATACAGAAATTAGGTTTTATTCACTATGACAGTATACTGTCAAACTCAATAAGAAAGTTTTTGAAACATAATTCCAAAAATACACATGCAAAATGTCTAATAACGCCTGAAGATATGTATCTTTAAGAGTTTTACTGGAAAGAAACATTTGGCAAGGTTTGCAAAAACAACAAGTAATGTTTTACTCAATTTGACAGTATCATACTTACAATCCTGAGATAATGCGAAAAAAGCAATAAAAATGTATTACAAATCATTCCTAATCCAAACGTGCAAAATGTCTAAAAAAGAATGTGAAATTGAATCCATGGGAGTTTTACCAGGAACAGTTATTTTTATATGGTTTGCAAATCAAAAATGATGTTTTATTCAATATGACTCTATACTGTAACACTCAATATTACAGTTATTTAAACATAACTTCTAAACCACACATGAAAAATGGCCAATAATGCCTGAAATAATGTATCTCTGAGAGTTGTACTTGAAACATGTGCTTTTTTAAATTTTGAAAATGGACAAAGTAGTTTTTTACTCAGTATGACAATAAAGATCTTAGAATCCTGAGATAATGCGAAAAAAGCAATAAAAATGTATTCCAACATAATTCCTAATCCAAATGTGCAAAATTTCTAAAAATGCCTGTGATATTGAATCAATGTGAGTTGTACTAAAAAAGATTGTTTTTCTATGGTTTGCAACTACAAAAATTAGGTTCTACTCAATATGACTGTATACTGTAACACTCAATATGACAGTTATTTAAACATAACTTCTAAACCACACATGAAAAATGGCTAATAATGCCTGAAATAATGCATCTTCGGGAGTTTTGATCGAAACATATGCTTTTTAAAATCTTGCAAATGCAAAAAGTAGTTTTTTATTCAATAAGACAGTAAGGTTTCTACAATCCTGAGATAATGCGAAAAAAGCAATAAAAATGTATTCAAACATAACTTATAAACCACACATGCAAAATGGCTTATAATGTCTGGAGATATTCATCTTTGTCAGTTGTACTAGAAAAATGATCATTTGTAAGGTTTGCAAAGACATAGAGTTGTTTTGTAATTCAAAACAGCTGTATATTTGTCATACTAAATATGAAAGGTTTATAGACATAACTCCAAAACCAAACATAATTTCTGTCAAAAAAAGCCTGTAATATTGAATTTATGTGAGTTTTACAAGAATCAAGTATTTTGGAAAGGTTCACAAATACAGAAATTAGGTTTTATTCACTATGACAGTATACTGTCAAACTCAATAAGAAAGTTTTTGAAACATAATTCCAAAAATACACATGCAAAATGTCTAATAACGCCTGAAGATATGTATCTTTAAGAGTTTTACTGGAAAGAAACATTTGGCAAGGTTTGCAAAAACAACAAGTAATGTTTTACTCAATTTGACAGTATCATACTTACAATCCTGAGATAATGCGAAAAAAGCAATAAAAATGTATTACAAATCATTCCTAATCCAAACGTGCATAATGTCTAAAAAAGAATGTGAAATTGAATCCATGGGAGTTTTACCAGGAACAGTTATTTGTATATGGTTTGCCAATCAAAAATGATGTTTTATTCAATATGACTCTATACTGTAACACTCAATATTACAGTTATTTAAACATAACTTCTAAACCACACATGAAAAATGGCCAATACTGCCTGAAATAATGTATCTCTGAGAGTTTTATTTGAAACATGTGCTTTTTTAAATTTTGAAAATGGACAAAGTAGTTTTTTACTCAGTATGACAATAAAGATCTTAGAATCCTGAGATAATGCGAAAAAAGCAATAAAAATGTATTCCAACATAATTCCTAATCCAAATGTGCAACATTTCTAAAAATGCCTGTGATATTGAATCAATGTGAGTTGTACTAAAAAAGATTGTTTTTCTATGGTTTGCAACTACAAAAATTAGGTTCTACTCAATATGATTGTATACTGTAACACTTAATATGACAGTTATTTAAACATAACTTCTAAACCACACATGAAAAATGGCTAATAATGCCTGAAATAATGCATCTTCGGGAGTTTTGATCGAAACATATGCTTTTTAAAATCTTGCAAATGCAAAAAGTAGTTTTTTATTCAATAAGACAGTAAGGTTCCTACAATCCTGAGATAATGCGAAAAAAGCAATAAAAATGTATTCAAACATAACTTATAAACCACACATGCAAAATGGCTTATAATGTCTGGAGATATTCATCTTTGTCAGTTGTACTAGAAAAATGATCATTTGTAAGGTTTGCAAAGACATAAAGTTGTTTTGTAATTCAAAACAGCTGTATATTTGTCATACTAAATATGAAAGGTTTATAGACATAACTCCAAAACCAAACATAATTTCTGTCAAAAAAAAGCCTGTAATATTGAATTTCTGTGAGTTTTACAAGAATAAAGTATTTTGGAAAGGTTCACAAATACAGAAATTAGGTTTTATTCACTATGACAGTATACTGTCAAACTCAATAAGAAAGTTTTTGAAACATAATTCCAAAAATACACATGCAAAATGTCTAATAACGCCTGAAGATATGTATCTTTAAGAGTTTTACTGGAAAGAAACATTTGGCAAGGTTTGCAAAAACAACAAGTAATGTTTTACTCAATTTGACAGTATCATACTTACAATCCTGAGATAATGCGAAAAAAACAATAAAAATGTATTACAAATCATTCCTAATCCAAACGTGCAAAATGTCTAAAAAAGAATGTGAAATTGAATCCATGGGAGTTTTACCAGGAACAGTTATTTGTATATGGTTTGCAAATCAAAAATTATGTTTTATTCAATATGACTCTATACTGTAACACTCAATATTACAGTTATTTAAACATAACTTCTAAACCACACATGAAAAATGGCCAATACTGCCTGAAATAATGTATCTCTGAGAGTTTTACTTGAAACATGTGCTTTTTTAAATTTTGAAAATGGACAAAGTAGTTTTTTACTCAGTATGACAATAAAGATCTTAGAATCCTGAGATAATGCGAAAAAAGCAATAAAAATGTATTCCAACATAATTCCTAATCCAAATGTGCAAAATTTCTAAAAATGCCTGTGATATTGAATCAATGTGGGTTTTACTAAAAAAAATTGTTTTTCTATGGTTTGCAACTACAAAAATTAGGTTCTACTCAATATGATTGTATACTGTAACACTCAATATGACAGTTATTTAAACATAACTTCTAAACCACACATGAAAAATGGCTAATAATGCCTGAAATAATATATCTTTGGTAGTTTTGATCGAAACATATGCTTTTTAAAATCTTGCAAATGCAAAAAGTAGTTTTTTATTCAATAAGACAGTAAGGTTTCTACAATCCTGAGATAATGCGAAAAAAGCAATAAAAATGTATTCAAACAAAACTTATAAACCACACATGCAAAATGGCTTATAATGTCTGGAGATATTCATCTTTGTCAGTTGTACTAGAAAAATGATCATTTGTAAGGTTTGCAAAGACATAAAGTTGTTTTGTAATTCAAAACAGCTGTATATTTGTCATACTAAATATGAAAGGTTTATAGACATAACTCCAAAACCAAACATAATTTCTGTCAAAAAAAGCCTGTAATATTGAATTTATGTGAGTTTTACAAGAATCAAGTATTTTGGAAAGGTTCACAAATACAGAAATTAGGTTTTATTCACTATGACAGTATACTGTCAAACTCAATAAGAAAGTTTTTGAAACATAATTCCAAAAATACACATGCAACATGTCTAATAACGCCTGAAGATATGTATCTTTAAGAGTTTTACTGGAAAGAAACATTTGGCAAGGTTTGCAAAAACAACAAGTAATGTTTTACTCAATTTGACAGTATCATACTTACAATCCTGAGATAATGCGAAAAAAGCAATAAAAATGTATTACAAATCATTCCTAATCCAAACGTGCAAAATGTCTAAAAAAGAATGTGAAATTGAATCCATGGGAGTTTTACCAGGAACAGTTATTTTTATATGGTTTGCAAATCAAAAATGATGTTTTATTCAATATGACTCTATACTGTAACACTCAATATTACAGTTATTTAAACATAACTTCTAAACCACACATGAAAAATGGCCAATACTGCCTGAAATAATGTATCTCTGAGAGTTTTACTTGAAACATGTGCTTTTTTAAATTTTGAAAATGGACAAAGTAGTTTTTTACTCAGTATTACAATAAAGATCTTAGAATCCTGAGATAATGCAAAAAAAGCAATAAAAATGTATTCAAACATAACTTATAAACCACACATGCAAAATGGCTTATAATGTCTGGAGATATTCATCTTTGTCAGTTGTACTAGAAAAATGATCATTTGTAAGGTTTGCAAAGACATAAAGTTGTTTTGTAATTCAAAACAGCTGTATATTTGTCATACTAAATATGAAAGGTTTATAGACATAACTCCAAAACCAAACATAATTTCTGTCCAAAAAAAGCCTGTAATATTGAATTTATGTGAGTTTTACAAGAATCAAGTATTTTGGAAAGGTTCACAAATACAGAAATTAGGTTTTATTCACTATGACAGTATACTGTCAAACTCAATAAGAAAGTTTTTGAAACATAATTCCAAAAATACACATGCAAAATGTCTAATAACGCCTGAAGATATGTATCTTTAAGAGTTTTACTGGAAAAAAACATTTGGCAAGGTTTGCAAAAACAACAAGTAATGTTTTACTCAATTTGACAGTATCATACTTACAATCCTGAGATAATGCGAAAAAAGCAATAAAAATGTATTACAAATCATTCCTAATCCAAACGTGCAAAATGTCTAAAAAAGAATGTGAAATTGAATCCATGGGAGTTTTACCAGGAACAGTTATTTGTATATGGTTTGCAAATCAAAAATTATGTTTTAGTCAATATGACTCTATACTGTAACACTCAATATTACAGTTATTTAAACATAACTTCTAAACCACACATGAAAAATGGCCAATAATGCCTGAAATAATGTATCTCTGAGAGTTTTACTTGAAACATGTGCTTTTTTAAATTTTGAAAATGGACAAAGTAGTTTTTTACTCAGTATGACAATAAAGGTCTTAGAATCCTGAGATAATGCGAAAAAAGCAATAAAAATGTATTCCAACATAATTCCTAATCCAAATGTGAAACATTTCTAAAAATGCCTCTGATATTGAATCAATGTGAGTTTTACTAAAAAAGATTGTTTTTCTATGGTTTGCAACTACAAAAAATAGGTTCTACTCAATATGATTGTATACTGTAACACTCAATATGACAGTTATTTAAACACAACTTCTAAACCACACATGAAAAATGGCTAATAATGCCTGAAATAATATATCTTCGGGAGTTTTGATCGAAACATATGCTTTTTAAAATCTTGCAAATGCAAAAAGTAGTTTTTATTCAATAAGACAGTAAGGTTTCTACAATCCTGAGATAATGCGAAAAAAGCAATAAAAATGTATTCAAACATAACTTATAAACCACACATGCAAAATGGCTTGTAATGTCTGGAGACATTCATCTTTGTCAGTTGTACTAGAAAAATTATCATTTGTAAGGTTTGCAAAGACATAAAGTTGTTTTGTAATTCAAAACAGCTGTATATTTGTCATACTAAATATGAAAGGTTTATAGACATAACTCCAAAACCAAACATAATTTCTGTCAAAAAAAGCCTGTAATATTGAATTTATGTGAGTTTTACAAGAATCAAGTATTTTGGAAAGGTTCACAAATACAGAAATTAGGTTTTATTCACTATGACAGTATACTGTCAAACTCAATAAGAAAGTTTTTGAAACATAATTCCAAAAATACACATGCAAAATGTCTAATAACGCCTGAAGATATGTATCTTTAAGAGTTTTACTGGAAAGAAACATTTGGCAAGGTTTGCAAAAACAACAAGTAATGTTTTACTCAATTTGACAGTATCATACTTACAATCCTGAGATAATGCGAAAAAAGCAATAAAAATGTATTACAAATCATTCCTAATCCAAACGTGCAAAATGTCTAAAAAAGAATGTGAAATTGAATCCATGGGAGTTTTACCAGGAACAGTTATTTGTATATGGTTTGCAAATCAAAAATGATGTTTTATTCAATATGACTCTATACTGTAACACTCAATATTACAGTTATTTAAACATAACTTCTAAACCACACATGAAAAATGGCCAATACTGCCTGAAATAATGTATCTCTGAGAGTTTTACTTGAAACATGTGCTTTTTTAAATTTTGAAAATGGACAAAGTAGTTTTTTACTCAGTATTACAATAAAGATCTTAGAATCCTGAGATAATGCAAAAAAAGCAATAAAAATGTATTCCAACATAATTCCTAATCCAAATGTGCAACATTTCTAAAAATGCCTGTGATATTGAATCAATGTGAGTTGTACTAAAAAAGATTGTTTTTCTATGGTTTGCAACTACAAAAATTAGGTTCTACTCAATATGATTGTATACTGTAACACTCAATATGACAGTTATTTAAACATAACTTCTAAACCACACATGAAAAATGGCTAATAATGCCTGAAATAATGCATCTTCGGGAGTTTTGATCGAAACATATGCTTTTTAAAATCCTGCAAATGCAAAAAGTAGTTTTTTATTCAATAAGACAGTAAGGTTTCTACAATCCTGAGATAATGTGAAAAAAGCAATAAAAATGTATTCAAACACAACTTATAAACCACACATGCAAAATGGCTTATAATGCCTGGAGATATTCATCTTTGTCAGTTGTACTAGAAAAATGATCATTTGTAAGGTTTGCAAAGACATAAAGTTGTTTTGTAATTCAAAACAGCTGTATATTTGTCATACTAAATATGAAAGGTTTATAGACATGACTCCAAAACCAAACATAATTTCTGTCAAAAAAGCCTGTGATATTGAATGTATGTGAGTTTTACAAGAATCAAGTATTTTGGAAAGGTTCACAAATACAGAAATTAGGTTTTATTCACTATGACAGTATACTGTCAAACTCAATAAGAAAGTTTTTGAAACATAATTCCAAAAATACACATGCAAAATGTCTAATAACGCCTGAAGATATGTATCTTTAAGAGTTTTACTGGAAAGAAACATTTGGCAAGGTTTGCAAAAACAACAAGTAATGTTTTACTCAATTTGACAGTATCATACTTACAATCCTGAGATAATGCGAAAAAAACAATAAAAATGTATTACAAATCATTCCTAATCCAAACGTGCAAAATGTCTAAAAAAGAATGTGAAATTGAATCCATGGGAGTTTTACCAGGAACAGTTATTTGTATATGGTTTGCAAATCAAAAATTATGTTTTATTCAATATGACTCTATATTGTAACACTCAATATTACAGTTATTTAAACATAACTTCTAAACCACACATGAAAAATGGCCAATTATGCCTGAAATAATGTATCTCTGAGAGTTTTACTTGAAACATGTGCTTTTTTAAATTTTGAAAATGGACAAAGTAGTTTTTTACTCAGTATGACAATAAAGATCTTAGAAACCTGAGATAATGCGAAAAAAGCAATAAAAATGTATTCCAACATAATTCCTAATCCAAATGTGCAACATTTCTAAAAATGCCTCTGATATTGAATCAATGTGAGTTTTACTAAAAAAGATTGTTTTTCTATGGTTTGCAACTACAAAAATTAGGTTCTACTCAATATGACTCTATACTGTAACACTCAATATGACAGTTATTTAAACATAACTTCTAAACCACACATGAAAAATGGCTAATAATGCCTGAAATAATATATCTTCGGGAGTTTTGATCGAAACATATGCTTTTTAAAATCTTGCAAATGCAAAAAGTAGTTTTTTATTCAATAAGACAGTAAGGTTTCTACAATCCTGAGATAATGCGAAAAAAGCAATAAAAATGTATTCAAACATAACTTATAAACCACACATGCAAAATGGCTTATAATGTCTGGAGATATTCATCTTTGTCAGTTGTACTAGAAAAATGATCATTTGTAAGGTTTGCAAAGACATAAAAATGTTTTGTAATTCAAAACAGCTGTATATTTGTCATACTAAATATGAAAGGTTTATAGACATAACTCCAAAACCAAACATAATTTCTGTCAAAAAAAGCCTGTAATATTGAATTTATGTGAGTTTTACAAGAATCAAGTATTTTGGAAAGGTTCACAAATACAGAAATTAGGTTTTATTCACTATGACAGTATACTGTCAAACTCAATAAGAAAGTTTTTGAAACATAATTCCAAAAATACACATGCAAAATGTCTAATAACGCCTGAAGATATGTATCTTTAAGAGTTTTACTGGAAAGAAACATTTGGCAAGGTTTGCAAAAACAACAAGTAATGTTTTACTCAATTTGACAGTATCATACTTACAATCCTGAGATAGTGCGAAAAAAGCAATAAAAATGTATTACAAATCATTTCTTATCCAAACGTGCAAAATGTCTAAAAAAGAATGTGAAATTGAATCCATGGGAGTTTTACTAGGAACAGTTATTTCTATATGGTTTGCAAATCAAAAATTATGTTTTATTCAATATGACTCTATACTGTAACACTCAATATTACAGTTATTTAAACATAACTTCTAAACCACACATGAAAAATGGCCATTACTGCCTGAAATAATGTATCTCTGAGAGTTTTACTTGAAACATGTGCTTTTTTAAATTTTGAAAATGGACAAAGTAGTTTTTTACTCAGTATGACAATAAAGATCTTAGAATCCTGAGATAATGCGAAAAAAGCAATAAAAATGTATTCCAACATAATTCCTAATCCAAATGTGCAAAATTTCTAAAAATGCCTGTGATATTGAATCAATGTGGATTTTACTAAAAAAGATTGTTTTTCTATGGTTTGCAACTACAAAAATTAGGTTCTACTCAATATGATTGTATACTGTAACACTCAATATGACAGTTATTTAAACATAACTTCTAAACCACACATGAAAAATGGCTAATAATGCCTGAAATAATATATCTTCGGTAGTTTTGATCGAAACATATGCTTTTTAAAATCTTGCAAATGCAAAAAGTAGTTTTTTATTCAATAAGACAGTAAGGTTTCTACAATCCTGAGATAATGTGAAAAAAGCAATAAAAATGTATTCAAACATAACTTATAAACCACACATGCAAAATGGCTTATAATGTCTGGAGATATTCATCTTTGTCAGTTGTACTAGAAAAATGATCATTTGTAAGGTTTGCAAAGACATAAAGTTGTTTTGTAATTCAAAACAGCTGTATATTTGTCATACTAAATATGAAAGGTTTATAGACATAACTCCAAAACCAAACATAATTTCTGTCAAAAAAAGCCTGTAATATTGAATTTATGTGAGTTTTACAAGAATCAAGTATTTTGGAAAGGTTCACAAATACAGAAATTAGGTTTTATTCACTATGACAGTATACTGTCAAACTCAATAAGAAAGTTTTTGAAACATAATTCCAAAAATACACATGCAAAATGTCTAATAACGCCTGAAGATATGTATCTTTAAGAGTTTTACTGGAAAGAAACATTTGGCAAGGTTTGCAAAAACAACAAGTAATGTTTTACTCAATTTGACAGTATCAAACTTACAATCCTGAGATAATGCGAAAAAAGCAATAAAAATGTATTACAAATCATTCCTAATCCAAACGTGCAAAATGTCTAAAAAAGAATGTGAAATTGAATCCATGGGAGTTTTACCAGGAACAGTTATTTGTATATGGTTTGCCAATCAAAAATGATGTTTTATTCAATATGACTCTATACTGTAACACTCAATATTACAGTTATTTAAACATAACTTCTAAACCACACATGAAAAATGGCCAATACTGCCTGAAATAATGTATCTCTGAGAGTTTTACTTGAAACATGTGCTTTTTTAAATTTTGAAAATGGACAAAGTAGTTTTTTACTCAGTATGACAATAAAGATCTTAGAATCCTGAGATAATGCGAAAAAAGCAATAAAAATGTATTCCAACATAATTCCTAATCCAAATGTGCAAAATTTCTAAAAATGCCTGTGATATTGAATCAATGTGAGTTGTACTAAAAAAGATTGTTTTTCTATGGTTTGCAACTACAAAAATTAGGTTCTACTCAATATGATTGTATACTGTAACACTCAATATGACAGTTATTTATACATAACTTCTAAACCACACATGAAAAATGGCTAATAATGCCTGAAATAATGCATCTTCGGGAGTTTTGATCGAAACATATGCTTTTTAAAATCTTGCAAATGCAAAAAGTAGTTTTTTATTCAATAAGACAGTAAGGTTCCTACAATCCTGAGATAATGCGAAAAAAGCAATAAAAATGTATTCAAACATAACTTATAAACCACACATGCAAAATGGCTTATAATGTCTGGAGATATTCATCTTTGTCAGTTGTACTAGAAAAATGATCATTTGTAAGGTTTGCAAAGACATAAAGTTGTTTTGTAATTCAAAACAGCTCTATATTTGTCATACTAAATATGAAAGGTTTATAGACATAACTCCAAAACCAAACATAATTTCTGTCAAAAAAAAGCCTGTAATATTGAATTTCTGTGAGTTTTACAAGAATCAAGTATTTTGGAAAGGTTCACAAATACAGAAATTAGGTTTTATTCACTATGACAGTATACTGTCAAACTCAATAAGAAGGTTTTTGAAACATAATTCCAAAAATACACATGCAAAATGTCTAATAACGCCTGAAGATATGTATCTTTAAGAGTTTTACTGGAAAGAAACATTTGGCAAGGTTTGCAAAAACAACAAGTAATGTTTTACTCAATTTGACAGTATCATACTTACAATCCTGAGATAATGCGAAAAAAACAATAAAAATGTATTACAAATCATTCCTAATCCAAACGTGCAAAATGTCTAAAAAAGAATGTGAAATTGAATCCATGGGAGTTTTACCAGGAACAGTTATTTGTATATGGTTTGCAAATCAAAAATTATGTTTTATTCAATATGACTCTATACTGTAACACTCAATATTACAGTTATTTAAACATAACTTCTAAACCACACATGAAAAATGGCCAATAATGCCTGAAATAATGTATCTCTGAGAGTTTTACTTGAAACATGTGCTTTTTTAAATTTTGAAAATGGACAAAGTAGTTTTTTACTCAGTATAACAATAAAGATCTTAGAATCCTGAGAACATGCGAAAAATGCAATAAAAATGTATTCCAACATAATTCCTAATCCAAATGTGCAAAATTTCTAAAAATGCCTGTGATATTGAATCAATGTGGGTTTTACTAAAAAAGATTGTTTTTCTATGGTTTGCAACTACAAAAATTAGGTTCTACTCAATATGATTGTATACTGTAACACTCAATATGACAGTTATTTAAACATAACTTCTAAACCACACATGAAAAATGGCTAATAATGCCTGAAATAATATATCTTCGGTAGTTTTGATCGAAACATATGCTTTTTAAAATCTTGCAAATGCAAAAAGTAGTTTTTTATTCAATAAGACAGTAAGGTTTCTACAATCCTGAGATAATGCAAAAAAAGCAATAAAAATGTATTCAAACATAACTTATAAACCACACATGCAAAATGGCTTATAATGTCTGGAGATATTCATCTTTGTCAGTTGTACTAGAAAAATGATCATTTGTAAGGTTTGCAAAGACATAAAGTTGTTTTGTAATTCAAAACAGCTGTATATTTGTCATACTAAATATGAAAGGTTTATAGACATAACTCCAAAACCAAACATAATTTCTGTCAAAAAAAGCCTGTAATATTGAATTTATGTGAGTTTTACAAGAATCAAGTATTTTGGAAAGGTTCACAAATACAGAAATTAGGTTTTATTCACTATGACAGTATACTGTCAAACTCAATAAGAAAGTTTTTGAAACATAATTCCAAAAATACACATGCAAAATGTCTAATAACGCCTGAAGATATGTATCTTTAAGAGTTTTACTGGAAAGAAACATTTGGCAAGGTTTGCAAAAACAACAAGTAATGTTTTACTCAATTTGACAGTATCATACTTACAATCCTGAGATAATGCGAAAAAAGCAATAAAAATGTATTACAAATCATTCCTAATCCAAACGTGCAAAATGTCTAAAAAAGAATATGAAATTGAATCCATGGGAGTTTTACCAGGAACAGTTATTTGTATATGGTTTGCAAATCAAAAATGATGTTTTATTCAATATGACTCTATACTGTAACACTCAATATTACAGTTATTTAAACATAACTTCTAAACCACACATGAAAAATGGCCAATACTGCCTGAAATAATGTATCTCTGAGAGTTTTACTAGAAACATGTGCTTTTTTAAATTTTGAAAATGGACAAAGTAATTTTTTACTCAATATTACAATAAAGATCTTAGAATCCTGAGATAATGCGAAAAAAGCAATAAAAATGTATTCCAATATAATTCCTAATCCAAATGTGCAACATTTCTAAAAATGCCTGTGATATTGAATCAATGTGAGTTGTACTAAAAAAGATTGTTTTTCTATGGTTTGCAACTACAAAAATTAGGTTCTACTCAATATGATTGTATACTGTAACACTCAATATGACAGTTATTTAAACATAACTTCTAAACCACACATGAAACATGGCTAATAATGCCTGAAATAATGCATCTTCGGGAGTTTTGATCGAAACATATGCTTTTTAAAATCCTGCAAATGCAAAAAGTAGTTTTTTATTCAATAAGACAGTAAGGTTTCTACAATCCTGAGATAATGTGAAAAAAGCAATAAAAATGTATTCAAACATAACTTATAAACCACAAATGCAAAATGGCTTATAATGTCTGGAGATATTCATCTTTGTCAGTTGTACTAGAAAAATGATCATTTGTAAGGTTTGCAAAGACATAAAGTTGTTTTGTAATTCAAAACAGCTGTATATTTGTCATACTAAATATGAAAGGTTTATAGACATGACTCCAAAACCAAACATAATTTCTGTCAAAAAAGCCTGTGATATTGAATGTATGTGAGTTTTACAAGAATCAAGTATTTTGGAAAGGTTCACAAATACAGAAATTAGGTTTTATTCACTATGACAGTATACTGTCAAACTCAATAAGAAAGTTTTTGAAACATAATTCCAAAAATACACATGCAAAATGTCTAATAACGCCTGAAGATATGTATCTTTAAGAGTTTTACTGGAAAGAAACATTTGGCAAGGTTTGCCAAAACAACAAGTAATGTTTTACTCAATTTGACGGTATCATACTTACAATCCTGAGATAATGCGAAAAAAACAATAAAAATGTATTACAAATCATTCCTAATCCAAACGTGCAAAATGTCTAAAAAAGAATGTGAAATTGAATGCATGGGAGTTTTACTAGGAACAGTTATTTCTATATGGTTTGCAAATCAAAAATTATGTTTTATTCAATATGACTCTATACTGTAACACTCAATATTACAGTTATTTAAACATAACTTCTAAACCACACATGAAAAATGGCCAATACTGCCTGAAATAATGTATCTCTGAGAGTTTTACTTGAAACATGTGCTTTTTTAAATTTTGAAAATGGACAAAGTAGTTTTTTACTCAGTATTACAATAAAGATCTTAGAATCCTGAGATAATGCGAAAAAAGCAATAAAAATGTATTCAAACATCACTTATAAACCACACATGCAAAATGTCTTATAATGTCTGGAGATATTCATCTTTGTCAGTTGTACTAGAAAAATGATCATTTGTAAGGTTTGCAAAGACATAAAGTTGTTTTGTAATTCAAAACAGCTGTACATTTGTCATACTAAATATGAAAGGTTTATAGACATAACTCCAAAACCAAACATAATTTCTGTCAAAAAAAGCCTGTAATATTGAATTTATGTGAGTTTTACAAGAATCAAGTATTTTGGAAAGGTTCACAAATACAGAAATTAGGTTTTATTCACTATGACAGTATACTGTCAAACTCAATAAGAAAGTTTTTGAAACATAATTCCAAAAATACACATGCAAAATGTCTAATAACGCCTGAAGATATGTATCTTTAAGAGTTTTACTGGAAAGAAACATTTGGCAAGGTTTGCAAAAACAACAAGTAATGTTTTACTCAATTTGACAGTATCATACTTACAATCCTGAGATAATGCGAAAAAAGCAATAAAAATGTATTACAAATCATTCCTAATCCAAACGTGCAAAATGTCTAAAAAAGAATGTGAAATTGAATCCATGGGAGTTTTACCAGGAACAGTTATTTGTATATGGTTTGCCAATCAAAAATGATGTTTTATTCAATATGACTCTATACTGTAACACTCAATATTACAGTTATTTAAACATAACTTCTAAACCACACATGAAAAATGGCCAATACTGCCTGAAATAATGTATCTCTGAGAGTTTTACTTGAAACATGTGCTTTTTTAAATTTTGAAAATGGACAAAGTAGTTTTTTACTCAGTATGACAATAAAGATCTTAGAATCCTGAGATAATGCGAAAAAAGCAATAAATATGTATTCCAACATAATTCCTAATCCAAATGTGCAAAATTTCTAAAAATGCCTGTGATATTGAATCAATGTGAGTTGTACTAAAAAAGATTGTTTTTCTATGGTTTGCAACTACAAAAATTAGGTTCTACTCAATATGATTGTATACTGTAACACTCAATATGACAGTTATTTAAACATAACTTCTAAACCACACATGAAAAATGGCTAATAATGCCTGAAATAATGCATCTTCGGGAGTTTTGATCGAAACATGTGCTTTTTAAAATCTTGCAAATGCAAAAAGTAGTTTTTTATTCAATAAGACAGTAAGGTTCCTACAATCCTGAGATAATGCGAAAAAAGCAATAAAAATGTATTCAAACATAACTTATAAACCACACATGCAAAATGGCTTATAATGTCTGGAGATATTCATCTTTGTCAGTTGTACTAGAAAAATGATCATTTGTAAGGTTTGCAAAGACATAAAGTTGTTTTGTAATTCAAAACAGCTGTATATTTGTCATACTAAATATGAAAGGTTTATAGATATAACTCCAAAACCAAACATAATTTCTGTCAAAAAAAAGCCTGTAATATTGAATTTCTGTGAGTTTTACAAGAATCAAGTATTTTGGAAAGGTTCACAAATACAGAAATTAGGTTTTATTCACTATGACAGTATACTGTCAAACTCAATAAGAAAGTTTTTGAAACATAATTCCAAAAATACACATGCAAAATGTCTAATAACGCCTGAAGATATGTATCTTTAAGAGTTTTACTGGAAAGAAACATTTGGCAAGGTTTGCAAAAACATCAAGTAATGTTTTACTCAATTTGACAGTATCATACTTACAATCCTGAGATAATGCGAAAAAAACAATAAAAATGTATTACAAATCATTCCTAATCCAAACGTGCAAAATGTCTAAAAAAGAATGTGAAATTGAATGCATGGGAGTTTTACCAGGAACAGTTATTTGTATATGGTTTGCAAATCAAAAATGATGTTTTATTCAATATGACTCTATATTGTAACACTCAATATTACAGTTATTTAAACACAACTTCTAAACCACACATGAAAAATGGCCAATACTGCCTGAAATAATGTATCTCTGAGAGTTTTACTTGAAACATGTGCTTTTTTAAATTTTGAAAATGGACAAAGTAGTTTTTTACTCAGTATTACAATAAAGATCTTAGAATCCTGAGATAATGCGAAAAAAGCAATAAAAATGTATTCAAACATAACTTATAAACCACACATGCAAAATGGCTTATAATGTCTGGAGATATTCATCTTTGTCAGTTGTACTAGAAAAATGATCATTTGTAAGGTTTGCAAAGACATAAAGTTGTTTTGTAATTCAAAACAGCTGTATATTTGTCATACTAAATATGAAAGGTTTATAGACATAACTCCAAAACCAAACATAATTTCTGTCAAAAAAAAGCCTGTAATATTGAATTTCTGTGAGTTTTACAAGATTCAAGTATTTTGGAAAGGTTCACAAATACAGAAATTAGGTTTTATTCACTATGACAGTATACTGTCAAACTCAATAAGAAAGTTTTTGAAACATAATTCCAAAAATACACATGCAAAATGTCTAATAACGCCTGAAGATATGTATCTTTAAGAGTTTTACTGGAAAGAAACATTTGGCAAGGTTTGCAAAAACAACAAGTAATGTTTTACTCAATTTGACAGTATCATACTTACAATCCTGAGATAATGCGAAAAAAGCAATAAAAATGTATTACAAATCATTCCTAATCCAAACGTGCAAAATGTCTAAAAAAGAATGTGAAATTGAATCCATGGGAGTTTTACCAGGAACAGTTATTTGTATATGGTTTGCAAATCAAAAATGATGTTTTATTCAATATGACTCTATACTGTAACACTCAATATTACAGTTATTTAAACATAACTTCTAAGCCACACATGAAAAATGGCCAATACTGCCTGAAATAATGTATCTCTGAGAGTTTTACTTGAAACATGTGCTTTTTTAAATTTTGAAAATGGACAAAGTAGTTTTTTACTCAGTATTACAATAAAGATCTTAGAATCCTGAGATAATGCAAAAAAAGCAATAAAAATGTATTCCAACATAATTCCTAATCCAAATGTGCAACATTTCTAAAAATGCCTGTGATATTGAATCAATGTGAGTTGTACTAAAAAATATTGTTTTTCTATGGTTTGCAACTACAAAAATTAGGTTCTACTCAATATGATTGTATACTGTAACACTCAATATGACAGTTATTTAAACATAACTTCTAAACCACACATGAAAAATGGCTAATAATGCCTGAAATAATGCATCTTCGGGAGTTTTGATCGAAACATATGCTTTTTAAAATCCTGCAAATGCAAAAAGTAGTTTTTTATTCAATAAGACAGTAAGGTTTCTACAATCCTGAGATAATGTGAAAAAAGCAATAAAAATGTATTCAAACATAACTTATAAACCACACATGCAAAATGGCTTATAATGTCTGGAGATATTCATCTTTGTCAGTTGTACTAGAAAAATGATCATTTGTAAGGTTTGCAAAGACATAAAGTTGTTTTGTAATTCAAAACAGCTGTATATTTGTCATACTAAATATGAAAGGTTTATAGACATGACTCCAAAACCAAACATAATTTCTGTCAAAAAAGCCTGTGATATTGAATGTATGTGAGTTTTACAAGAATCAAGTATTTTGGAAAGGTTCACGAATACAGAAATTAGGTTTTATTCACTATGACAGTATACTGTCAAACTCAATAAGAAAGTTTTTGAAACATAATTCCAAAAATACACATGCAAAATGTCTAATAACGCCTGAAGATATGTATCTTTAAGAGTTTTACTGGAAAGAAACATTTGGCAAGGTTTGCAAAAACAACAAGTAATGTTTTACTCAATTTGACAGTATCATACTTACAATCCTGAGATAATGCGAAAAAAACAATAAAAATGTATTACAAATCATTCCTAATCCAAACGTGCAAAATGTCTAAAAAAGAATGTGAAATTGAATCCATGGGAGTTTTACCAGGAACAGTTATTTGTATATGGTTTGAAAATCAAAAATTATGTTTTATTCAATATGACTCTATATTGTAACACTCAATATTACAGTTATTTAAACATAACTTCTAAACCACACATGAAAAATGGCCAATTATGCCTGAAATAATGTATCTCTGAGAGTTTTACTTGAAACATGTGCTCTTTTAAATTTTGAAAATGGACAAAGTAGTTTTTTACTCAGTATGACAATAAAGATCTTAGAATCCTGAGATAATGCGAAAAAAGCAATAAAAATGTATTCCAACATAATTCCTAATCCAAATGTGCAACATTTCTAAAAATGCCTCTGATATTGAATCAATGTGAGTTTTACTAAAAAAGATTGTTTTTCTATGGTTTGCAACTACAAAAATTAGGTTCTACTCAATATGATTGTATACTGTAACACTCAATATGACAGTTATTTAAACATAACTTCTAAACCACACATGAAAAATGGCTAATAATGCCTGAAATAATATATCTTCGGTAGTTTTGATCGAAACATATGCTTTTTAAAATCTTGCAAATGCAAAAAGTAGTTTTTTATTCAATAAGACAGTAAGGTTTCTACAATCCTGAGATAATGCGAAAAAAGCAATAAAAATGTATTCAAACATAACTTATAAACCACACATGCAAAATGGCTTATAATGTCTGGAGATATTCATCTTTGTCAGTTGTACTAGAAAAATGATCATTTGTAAGGTTTGCAAAGACATAAAGTTGTTTTGTAATTCAAAACAGCTGTATATTTGTCATACTAAATATGAAAGGTTTATAGACATAACTCCAAAACCAAACATAATTTCTGTCAAAAAAAGCCTGTAATATTGAATTTATGTGAGTTTTACAAGAATCAAGTATTTTGGAAAGGTTCACAAATACAGAAATTAGGTTTTATTCACTATGACAGTATACTGTCAAACTCAATAAGAAAGTTTTTGAAACATAATTCCAAAAATACACATGCAAAATGTCTAATAACGCCTGAAGATATGTATCTTTAAGAGTTTTACTGGAAAGAAACATTTGGCAAGGTTTGCAAAAACAACAAGTAATGTTTTACTCAATTTGACAGTATCATACTTACAATCCTGAGATAATGCGAAAAAAGCAATAAAAATGTATTACAAATCATTCCTAATCCAAACGTGCAAAATGTCTAAAAAAGAATGTGAAATTGAATCCATGGGAGTTTTACCAGGAACAGTTATTTGTATATGGTTTGCAAATCAAAAATGATGTTTTATTCAATATGACTCTATACTGTAACACTCAATATTACAGTTATTTAAACATAACTTCTAAGCCACACATGAAAAATGGCCAATACTGCCTGAAATAATGTATCTCTGAGAGTTTTACTTGAAACATGTGCTTTTTTAAATTTTGAAAATGGACAAAGTAGTTTTTTACTCAGTATTACAATAAAGATCTTAGAATCCTGAGATAATGCGAAAAAAGCAATAAAAATGTATTCCAACATAATTCCTAATCCAAATGTGCAAAATTTCTAAAAATGCCTGTGATATTGAATCAATGTGAGTTGTACTAAAAAAGATTGTTTTTCTATGGTTTGCAACTACAAAAATTAGGTTCTACTCAATATGATTGTATACTGTAACACTCAATATGACAGTTATTTAAACATAACTTCTAAACCACACATGAAAAATGGCTAATAATGCCTGAAATAATATATCTTCGGGAGTTTTGATCGAAACATATGCTTTTTAAAATCCTGCAAATGCAAAAAGTAGTTTTTTATTCAATAAGACAGTAAGGTTTCTACAATCCTGAGATAATGTGAAAAAAGCAATAAAAATGTATTCAAACATAACTTATAAACCACACATGCAAAATGGCTTATAATGTCTGGAGATATTCATCTTTGTCAGTTGTACTAGAAAAATGATCATTTGTAAGGTTTGCAAAGACATAAAGTTGTTTTGTAATTCAAAACAGCTGTATATTTGTCATACTAAATATGAAAGGTTTATAGACATGACTCCAAAACCAAACATAATTTCTGTCAAAAAAGCCTGTGATATTGAATGTATGTGAGTTTTACAAGAATCAAGTATTTTGGAAAGGTTCACGAATACAGAAATTAGGTTTTATTCACTATGACAGTATACTGTCAAACTCAATAAGAAAGTTTTTGAAACATAATTCCAAAAATACACATGCAAAATGTCTAATAACGCCTGAAGATATGTATCTTTAAGAGTTTTACTGGAAAGAAACATTTGGCAAGGTTTGCAAAAACAACAAGTAATGTTTTACTCAATTTGACAGTATCATACTTACAATCCTGAGATAATGCGAAAAAAACAATAAAAATGTATTACAAATCATTCCTAATCCAAACGTGCAAAATGTCTAAAAAAGAATGTGAAATTGAATCCATGGGAGTTTTACCAGGAACAGTTATTTGTATATGGTTTGCAAATCAAAAATTATGTTTTATTCAATATGACTCTATATTGTAACACTCAATATTACAGTTATTTAAACATAACTTCTAAACCACACATGAAAAATGGCCAATTATGCCTGAAATAATGTATCTCTGAGAGTTTTACTTGAAACATGTGCTTTTTTAAATTTTGAAAATGGACAAAGTAGTTTTTTACTCAGTATGACAATAAAGATCTTAGAATCCTGAGATAATGCGAAAAAAGCAATAAAAATGTATTCCAACATAATTCCTAATCCAAATGTGCAACATTTCTAAAAATGCCTCTGATATTGAATCAATGTGAGTTTTACTAAAAAAGAGTGTTTTTCTATGGTTTGCAACTACAAAAATTAGGTTCTACTCAATATGATTGTATACTGTAACACTCAATATGACAGTTATTTAAACATAACTTCTAAACCACACATGAAAAATGGCTAATAATGCCTGAAATAATATATCTTCGGTAGTTTTGATCGAAACATATGCTTTTTAAAATCTTGCAAATGCAAAAAGTAGTTTTTTTTTTCAATAAGACAGTAAGGTTTCTACAATCCTGAGATAATGAGAAAAAAGCAATAAAAATGTATTCAAACATAACTTATAAACCACACATGCAAAATGGCTTATAATGTCTGGAGATATTCATCTTTGTCAGTTGTACTAGAAAAATGATCATTTGTAAGGTTTGCAAAGACATAAAGTTGTTTTGTAATTCAAAACAGCTGTATATTTGTCATACTAAATATGAAAGGTTTATAGACATAACTCCAAAACCAAACATAATTTCTGTCAAAAAAAGCCTGTAATATTGAATTTATGTGAGTTTTACAAGAATCAAGTATTTTGGAAAGGTTCACAAATACAGAAATTAGGTTTTATTCACTATGACAGTATACTGTCAAACTCAATAAGAAAGTTTTTGAAACATAATTCCAAAAATACACATGCAAAATGTCTAATAACGCCTGAAGATATGTATCTTTAAGAGTTTTACTGGAAAGAAACATTTGGCAAGGTTTGCAAAAACAACAAGTAATGTTTTACTCAATTTGACAGTATCATACTTACAATCCTGAGATAATGCGAAAAAAGCAATAAAAATGTATTACAAATCATTCCTAATCCAAACGTGCAAAATGTCTAAAAAAGAATGTGAAATTGAATCCATGGGAGTTTTACCAGGAACAGTTATTTGTATATGGTTTGCAAATCAAAAATGATGTTTTATTCAATATGACTCTATACTGTAACACTCAATATTACAGTTTTTTAAACATAACTTCTAAACCACACATGAAAAATGGCCAATACTGCCTGAAATAATGTATCTCTGAGAGTTTTACTTGAAACATGTGCTTTTTTAAATTTTGAAAATGGACAAAGTAGTTTTTTACTCAGTATTACAATAAAGATCTTAGAATCCTGAGATAATGCGAAAAAAGCAATAAAAATGTATTCCAACATAATTCCTAATCCAAATGTGCAACATTTCTAAAAATGCCTGTGATATTGAATCAATGTGAGTTGTACTAAAAAAGATTGTTTTTCTATGGTTTGCAACTACAAAAATTAGGTTCTACTCAATATGATTGTATACTGTAACACTCAATATGACAGTTATTTAAACATAACTTCTAAACCACACATGAAAAATGGCTAATAATGCCTGAAATAATGCATCTTCGGGAGTTTTGATCGAAACATATGCTTTTTAAAATCCTGCAAATGCAAAAAGTAGTTTTTTATTCAATAAGACAGTAAGGTTTCTACAATCCTGAGATAATGTGAAAAAAGCAATAAAAATGTATTCAAACATAACTTATAAACCACACATGCAAAATGGCTTATAATGTCTGGAGATATTCATCTTTGTCAGTTGTACTAGAAAAATGATCATTTGTAAGGTTTGCAAATACATAAAGTTGTTTTGTAATTCAAAACAGCTGTATATTTGTCATACTAAATATGAAAGGTTTATAGACATGACTCCAAAACCAAACATAATTTCTGTCAAAAAAGCCTGTGATATTGAATGTATGTGAGTTTTACAAGAATCAAGTATTTTGGAAAGGTTCACAAATACAGAAATTAGGTTTTATTCACTATGACAGTATACTGTCAAACTCAATAAGAAAGTTTTTGAAACATAATTCCAAAAATACACATGCAAAATGTCTAATAACGCCTGAAGATATGTATCTTTAAGAGTTTTACTGGAAAGAAACATTTGGCAAGGTTTGCAAAAACAACAAGTAATGTTTTACTCAATTTGACAGTATCATACTTACAATCCTGAGATAAGGCGAAAAAAACAATAAAAATGTATTACAAATCATTCCTAATCCAAACGTGCAAAATGTCTAAAAAAGAATGTGAAATTGAATCCATGGGAGTTTTACCAGGAACAGTTATTTGTATATGGTTTGCAAATCAAAAATTATGTTTTATTCAATATGACTCTCTATTGTAACACTCAATATTACAGTTATTTAAACATAACTTCTAAACCACACATGAAAAATGGCCAATTATGCCTGAAATAATGTATCTCTGAGAGTTTTACTTGAAACATGTGCTTTTTTAAATTTTGAAAATGGACAAAGTAGTTTTTTACTCAGTATGACAATAAAGATCTTAGAATCCTGAGATAATGCGAAAAAAGCAATAAAAATGTATTCCAACATAATTCCTAATCCAAATGTGCAACATTTCTAAAAATGCCTCTGATATTGAATCAATGTGAGTTTTACTAAAAAAGATTGTTTTTCTATGGTTTGCAACTACAAAAATTAGGTTCTACTCAATATGATTGTATACTGTAACACTCAATATGACAGTTATTTAAACATAACTTCTAAACCACACATGAAAAATGGCTAATAATGCCTGAAATAATATATCTTCGGTAGTTTTGATCGAAACATATGCTTTTTAAAATCTTGCAAATGCAAAAAGTAGTTTTTTTTTCAATAAGACAGTAAGGTTTCTACAATCCTGAGATAATGAGAAAAAAGCAATAAAAATGTATTCAAACATAACTTATAAACCACACATGCAAAATGGCTTATAATGTCTGGAGATATTCATCTTTGTCAGTTGTACTAGAAAAATGATCATTTGTAAGGTTTGCAAAGACATAAAGTTGTTTTGTAATTCAAAACAGCTGTATATTTGTCATACTAAATATGAAAGGTTTATAGACATAACTCCAAAACCAAACATAATTTCTGTCAAAAAAAGCCTGTAATATTGAATTTATGTGAGTTTTACAAGAATCAAGTATTTTGGAAAGGTTCACAAATACAGAAATTAGGTTTTATTCACTATGACAGTATACTGTCAAACTCAATAAGAAAGTTTTTGAAACATAATTCCAAAAATACACATGCAAAATGTCTAATAACGCCTGAAGATATGTATCTTTAAGAGTTTTACTGGAAAGAAACATTTGGCAAGGTTTGCAAAAACAACAAGTAATGTTTTAATCAATTTGACAGTATCATACTTACAATCCTGAGATAGTGCGAAAAAAGCAATAAAAATGTATTACAAATCATTCCTAATCCAAACGTGCAAAATGTCTAAAAAAGAATGTGAAATTGAATCCATGGGAGTTTTACTAGGAACAGTTATTTCTATATGGTTTGCAAATCAAAAATTATGTTTTATTCAATATGACTCTATACTGTAACACTCAATATTACAGTTATTTAAACATAACTTCTAAACCACACATGAAAAATGGCCAATACTGCCTGAAATAATGTATCTCTGAGAGTTTTACTTGAAACGTGCTTTTTTAAATTTGAAAATGGACAAAGTAGTTTTTTACTCAGTATGACAATAAAGATCTTAGAATCCTGAGATAATGCGAAAAAAGCAATAAAAATGTATTCCAACATAATTCCTAATCCAAATGTGCAACATTTCTAAAAATGCCTGTGATATTGAATCAATGTGGGTTTTACTAAAAAAGATTGTTTTTCTATGGTTTGCAACTACAAAAATTAGGTTCTACTCAATATGATTGTATACTGTAACACTCAATATGACAGTTATTTAAACATAACTTCTAAACCACACATGAAAAATGGCTAATAATGCCTGAAATAATGCATCTTCGGGAGTTTTGATCGAAACATATGCTTTTTAAAATCTTGCAAATGCAAAAAGTAGTTTTTTATTCAATAAGACAGTAAGGTTTCTACAATCCTGAGATAATGCGAAAAAAGCAATAAAAATGTATTCAAACATAACTTATAAACCACACATGCAAAATGGCTTATAATGTCTGGAGATATTCATCTTTGTCAGTTGTACTAGAAAAATGATCATTTGTAAGGTTTGCAAAGACATAAAGTTGTTTTGTAATTCAAAACAGCTGTATATTTGTCATACTATATATGAAAGGTTTATAGACATAACTCCAAAACCAAACATAATTTCGGTCAAAAAAAGCCTGTAATATTGAATTTCTGTGAGTTTTACAAGAATCAAGTATTTTGGAAAGGTTCACAAATACAGAAATTAGGTTTTATTCACTATGACAGTATACTGTCAAACTCAATAAGAAAGTTTTTGAAACATAATTCCAAAAATACACATGCAAAATGTCTAATAACGCCTGAAGATATGTATCTTTAAGAGTTTTACTGGAAAGAAACATTTGGCAAGGTTTGCAAAAACAACAAGTAATGTTTTACTCAATTTGACAGTATCATACTTACAATCCTGAGATAATGCGAAAAAAGCAATAAAAATGTATTACAAATCATTCCTAATCCAAACGTGCAAAATGTCTAAAAAAGAATGTGAAATTGAATCCATGGGAGTTTTACCAGGAACAGTTATTTGTATATGGTTTGCAAATCAAAAATGATGTTTTATTCAATATGACTCTATACTGTAACACTCAATATTACAGTTATTTAAACATAACTTCTAAACCACACATGAAAAATGGCCAATAATGCCTGAAATAATGTATCTCTGAGAGTTTTACTTGAAACATGTGCTTTTTTAAATTTTGAAAATGGACAAAGTAGTTTTTTACTCAGTATGACAATAAAGATCTTAGAATCCTGAGATAATGCGAAAAAAGCAATAAAAATGTATTCCAACATAATTCCTAATTCAAATGTGCAAAACTTCTAAAAATGCCTGTGATATTGAATCAATGTGAGTTGTACTAAAAAAGATTGTTTTTCTATGGTTTGCAACTACAAAAATTAGGTTCTACTCAATATGATTGTATACTGTAACACTCAATATGACAGTTATTTAAACATAACTTCTAAACCACACATGAAAAATGGCTAATAATGCCTGAAATAATGCATCTTCGGGAGTTTTGATCGAAACATATGCTTTTTAAAATCTTGCAAATGCAAAAAGTAGTTTTTTATTCAATAAGACAGTAAGGTTTCTACAATCCTGAGATAATGCGAAAAAAGCAATAAAAATGTATTCAAACATAACTTATAAACCACACATGCAAAATGGCTTATAATGTCTGGAGATATTCATCTTTGTCAGTTGTACTAGAAAAATGATCATTTGTAAGGTTTGCAAAGACATAAAGTTGTTTTGTAATTCAAAACAGCTGTATATTTGTCATACTAAATATGAAAGGTTTATAGACATAACTCCAAAACCAAACATAATTTCTGTCAAAAAAAGCCTGTAATATTGAATTTCTGTGAGTTTTACAAGAATCAAGTATTTTGGAAAGGTTCACAAATACAGAAATTAGGTTTTATTCACTATGACAGTATACTGTCAAACTCAATAAGAAAGTTTTTGAAACATAATTCCAAAAATACACATGCAAAATGTCTAATAACGCCTGAAGATATGTATCTTTAAGAGTTTTACTGGAAAGAAACATTTGGCAAGGTTTGCAAAAACAACAAGTAATGTTTTACTCAATTTGACAGTATCATACTTACAATCCTGAGATAATGCGAAAAAAGCAATAAAAATGTATTACAAATCATTCCTAATCCAAACGTGCAAAATGTCTAAAAAAGAATGTGAAATTGAATCCATGGGAGTTTTACCAGGAACAGTTATTTGTATGTGGTTTGCAAATCAAAAATGATGTTTTATTCAATATGACTTTATACTGTAACACTCAATATTACAGTTATTTAAACATAACTTCTAAACCACACATGAAAAATAGCCAATACTGCCTGAAATAATGTATCTCTGAGAGTTGTACTTGAAACATGTGCTTTTTTAAATTTTGAAAATGGACAAAGTAGTGTTTTACTCAGTATGACAATAAAGATCTTAGAATCCTGAGATAATGCGAAAAAAGCAATAAAAATGTATTCCAACATAATTCCTAATCCAAATGTGCAAAATTTCTAAAAATGCCTGTGATATTGAATCAATGTGATTTGTACTAAAAAAGATTGTTTTTCTATGGTTTGCAACTACAAAAATTAGGTTCTACTCAATATGATTGTATACTGTAACACTCAATATGATAGTTATTTACACATAACTTCTAAACCACACATGAAAAATGGCTAATAATGCCTGAAATAATGCATCTTCGGGAGTTTTGATCGAAACATATGCTTTTTAAAATCTTGCAAATGCAAAAAGTAGTTTTTTATTCAATAAGACAGTAAGGTTTCTACAATCCTGAGATAATGCGAAAAAAGCAATACAAATGTATTCAAACATAACTTATAAACCACACATGCAAAATGGCTTATAATGTCTGGAGATATTCATCTTTGTCAGTTTTACTAGAAAAATGATCATTTGTAAGGTTTGCAAAGACATAAAGTTGTTTTGTAATTCAAAACAGCTGTATATTTGTCACACTAAATTTGAAAGTTTTATAGACATAACTCCAAAACCAAACATAATTTCTGTCAAAAAAAGCCTGTAATATTGAATTTCTGTGAGTTTTACAAGAATCAAGTATTTTGGAAAGGTTCACAAATACAGAAATTAGGTTTTATTCACTACTGGAAAGAAACATTTGGCAAGGTTTGCAAAAACAACAAGTAATGTTTCACTCAATTTGACAGTATCATACTTACAATTCTGAGATAATGCGAAAAAAGCAATAAAAATGTATTACAAATCATTCCTAATCCAAACGTGCAAAATGTCTAAAAAAGTATGTGAAATTGAATCCATGGGAGTTTTACCAGGAACAGTTATTTGTATATGGTTTGCAAATCAAAAATGATGTTTTATTCAATATGACTCTATACTGTAAAACTCAATATTACAGTTATTTAAACATAACTTCTAAACCACACATGAAAAATAGCCAATACTGCCTGAAATAATGTATCTCTGAGAGTTGTACTTGAAACATGTGCTTTTTTAAATTTTGAAAATGGACAAAGTAGTGTTTTACTCAGTATGACAATAAAGATCTTAGAATCCTGAGATAATGCGAAAAAAGCAATAAAAATGTATTCCAACATAATTCCTAATCCAAATGTGCAAAATTTCTAAAAATGCCTGTGATATTGAATCAATGTGAGTTGTACTAAAAAAGATTGTTTTTCTATGGTTTGCAACTACAAAAATTAGGTTCTACTCAATATGATTGTATACTGTAACACTCAATATGACAGTTATTTACACATAACTTCTAAACCACACATGAAAAATGGCTAATAATGCCTGAAATAATGCATCTTCGGGAGTTTTGATCGAAACATATGCTTTTTAAAATCTTGCAAATGCAAAAAGTAGTTTTTTATTCAATAAGACAGTAAGGTTTCTACAATCCTGAGATAATGCGAAAAAAGCAATAAAAATGTATTCAAACATAACTTATAAACCACACATGCAAAATGGCTTATAATGTCTGGAGATATTCATCTTTGTCAACTCAATAAGAAAGTTTTTGAAACATAATTCCAAAAATACACATGCAAAATGTCTAATAACGCCTGAAGATATGTATCTTTAAGAGTTTTACTGGAAAGAAACATTTGGCAAGGTTTGCAAGAACAACAAGTAATGTTTTACTCAATTTGACAGTATCATACTTACAATCCTGAGATAATGCGAAAAAAGCAATAAAAATGTATTACAAATCATTCCTAATCCAAACGTGCAACATGTCTAAAAAAGAATGTGAAATTGAATCCATGGGAGTTTTACCAGGAACAGTTATTTGTATATGGTTTGCAAATCAAAAATTATGTTTTATTCAATATGACTCTATACTGTAACACTCAATATTACAGTTATTTAAACATAACTTCTAAACCACACATGAAAAATGGCCAATAATGTCTGAAATAATGTATCTCTGAGAGTTGTACTTGAAACATGTGCTTTTTTAAATTTTGAAAATGGACAAAGTAGTGTTTTACTCAGTATGACAATAAAGATCTTAGAATCCTGAGATAATGCGAAAAAAGCAATAAAAATGTATTCCAACATAATTCCTAATCCAAATGTGCAAAATTTCTAAAAATGCCTGTGATATTGAATCAATGTGATTTGTACTAAAAAAGATTGTTTTTCTATGGTTTGCAACTACAAAAATTAGGTTCTACTCAATATGATTGTATACTGTAACACTCAATATGACAGTTATTTACACATAACTTCTAAACCACACATGAAAAATGGCTAATAATGCCTGAAATAATGCATCTTCGGGAGTTTTGATCGAAACATATGCTTTTTAAAATCTTGCAAATGCAAAAAGTAGTTTTTTATTCAATAAGACAGTAAGGTTTCTACAATCCTGAGATAATGCGAAAAAAGCAATAAAAATGTATTCAAACATAACTTATAAACCACACATGCAAAATGGCTTATAATGTCTGGAGATATTCATCTTTGTCAGTTGTACTAGAAAAATGATCATTTGTAAGGTTTGCAAAGACATAAAGTTGTTTTGTAATTCAAAACAGCTGTATATTTGTCACACTAAATTTGAAAGTTTTATAGACATAACTCCAAAACCAAACATAATTTCTGTCAAAAAAAGCCTGTAATATTGAATTTCTGTGAGTTTTACAAGAATCAAGTATTTTGGAAAGGTTCACAAATACAGAAATTAGGTTTTATTCACTATGACAGTATACTGTCAAACTCAATAAGAAAGTTTTTGAAACATAATTCCAAAAATACACATGCAAAATGTCTAATAACGCCTGAAGATATGTATCTTTAAGAGTTTTACTGGAAAGAAACATTTGGCAAGGTTTGCAAGAACAACAAGTAATGTTTTACTCAATTTGACAGTATCATACTTACAATCCTGAGATAATGCGAAAAAAGCAATAAAAATGTATTACAAATCATTCCTAATCCAAACGTGCAACATGTCTAAAAAAGAATGTGAAATTGAATCCATGGGAGTTTTACCAGGAACAGTTATTTGTATATGGTTTGCAAATCAAAAATGATGTTTTATTCAATATGACTCTATACTGTAACACTCAATATTACAGTTATTTAAACATAACTTCTAAACCACACATGAAAAATAGCCAATACTGCCTGAAATAATGTATCTCTGACAGTTGTACTTGAAACATGTGCTTTTTTAAATTTTGAAAATGGACAAAGTAGTGTTTTACTCAGTATGACAATAAAGATCTTAGAATCCTGAGATAATGCGAAAAAAGCAATAAAAATGTATTCCAACATAATTCCTAATCCAAATGTGCAAAATTTCTAAAAATGCCTGTGATATTGAATCAATGTGATTTGTACTAAAAAAGATTGTTTTTCTATGGTTTGCAACTACAAAAATTAGGTTCTACTCAATATGATTGTATACTGTAACACTCAATATGACAGTTATTTACACATAACTTCTAAACCACACATGAAAAATGGCTAATAATGCCTGAAATAATGCATCTTCGGGAGTTTTGATCGAAACATATGCTTTTTAAAATCTTGCAAATGCAAAAAGTAGTTTTTTATTCAATAAGACAGTAAGGTTTCTACAATCCTGAGATAATGCGAAAAAAGCAATAAACATGTATTCAAACATAACTTATAAACCACACATGCAAAATGGCTTATAATGTCTGGAGATATTCATCTTTGTCAGTTGTACTAGAAAAATGATCATTTGTAAGGTTTGCAAAGACATAAAGTTGTTTTGTAATTCAAAACAGCTGTATATTTGTCACACTAAATTTGAAAGTTTTATAGACATAACTCCAAAACCAAACATAATTTCTGTCAAAAAAAGCCTGTAATATTGAATTTCTGTGAGTTTTACAAGAATCAAGTATTTTGGAAAGGTTCACAAATACAGAAATTAGGTTTTATTCACTATGACAGTATACTGTCAAACTCAATAAGAAAGTTTTTGAAACATAATTCCAAAAATACACATGCAAAATGTCTAATAACGCCTGAAGATATGTATCTTTAAGAGTTTTACTGGAAAGAAACATTTGGCAAGGTTTGCAAGAACAACAAGTAATGTTTTACTCAATTTGACAGTATCATACTTACAATCCTGAGATAATGCGAAAAAAGCAATAACAATGTATTACAAATCATTCCTAATCCAAACGTGCAACATGTCTAAAAAAGAATGTGAAATTGAATCCATGGGAGTTTTACCAGGAACAGTTATTTGTATATGGTTTGCAAATCAAAAATTATGTTTTATTCAATATGACTCTATACTGTAACACTCAATATTACAGTTATTTAAACATAACTTCTAAACCACACATGAAAAATGGCCAATAATGCCTGAAATAATCTATCTCTGAGAGTTTTACTTGAAACATGTGCTTTTTTAAATTTTGAAAATGGACAAAGTAGTTTTTTACTCAGTATGACAATAAAGATCTTAGAATCCTGAGATAATGCGAAAAAAGCAATAAAAATGTATTCCAACATAACTCCTAATCCAAATGTGCAAAATTTCTAAAAATGCCTGTGATATTGAATCAATGTGGGTTTTACTAAAAAAGATTGTTTTTCTATGGTTTGCAACTACAAAAATTAGGTTCTACTCAATATGATTGTATACTGTAACACTCAATATGACAGTTATTTAAACATAACTTCTAAACCACACATGAAAAATGGCTAATAATGCCTGAAATAATATATATTCGGTAGTTTTGATCGAAACATATGCTTTTTAAAATCTTGCAAATGCAAAAAGTAGTTTTTTATTCAATAAGACAGTAAGGTTTCTACAATCCTGAGATAATGCGAAAAAAGCAATAAAATGTATTCAAACATAACTTATAAACCACACATGCAAAATGGCTTATAATGTCTGGAGATATTCATCTTTGTCAGTTGTACTAGAAAAATGATCATTTGTAAGGTTTGCAAAGACATAAAGTTGTTTTGTAATTCAAAACAGCTGTATATTTGTCATACTAAATATGAAAGGTTTATAGACATAACTCCAAAACCAAACATAATTTCTGTCAAAAAAAAGCCTGTAATATTGAATTTATGTGAGTTTTACAAGAATCAAGTATTTTGGAAAGGTTCACAAATACAGAAATTAGGTTTTATTCACTATGACAGTATACTGTCAAACTCAATAAGAAAGTTTTTGAAACATCATTCCAAAAATACACATGCAAAATGTCTAATAACGCCTGAAGATATGTATCTTTAAGAGTTTTACTGGAAAGAAACATTTGGCAAGGTTTGCAAAAACAACAAGTAATGTTTTACTCAATTTGACAGTATCATACTTACAATCCTGAGATAATGCGAAAAAAGCAATAAAAATGTATTACAAATCATTCCTAATCCAAACGTGCAAAATGTCTAAAAAAGAATGTGAAATTGAATCCATGGGAGTTTTACCAGGAACAGTTATTTGTATATGGTTTGCAAATCAAAAATTATGTTTTATTCAATATGACTCTATACTGTAACACTCAATATTACAGTTATTTAAACATAACTTCTAAACCACACATGAAAAATGGCCAATACTGCCTGAAATAATGTATCTCTGAGAGTTTTACTTGAAACATGTGCTTTTTTAAATTTTGAAAATGGACAAAGTAGTTTTTTACTCAGTATGACAATAAAGATCTTAGAATCCTGAGATAATGCGAAAAAAGCAATAAAAATGTATTCCAACATAATTCCTAATCCAAATGTGCAAAATTTCTAAAAATGCCTGTGATATTGAATCAATGTGAGTTGTACTAAAAAAGATTGTTTTTCTATGGTTTGCAACTACAAAAATTAGGTTCTACTCAATATGATTGTATACTGTAACACTCAATATGACAGTTATTTAAACATAACTTCTAAACCACACATGAAAAATGGCTAATAATGCCTGAAATAATGCATCTTCGGGAGTTTTGATCGAAACATATGCTTTTTAAAATCTTGCAAATGCAAAAAGTAGTTTTTTATTCAATAAGACAGTAAGGTTTCTACAATCCTGAGATAATGCGAAAAAAGCAATACAAATGTATTCAAACATAACTTATAAACCACGCATGCAAAATGGCTTATAATGTCTGGAGATATTCATCTTTGTCAGTTGTACTAGAAAAATGATCATTTGTAAGGTTTGCAAAGACATAAAGTTGTTTTGTAATTCAAAACAGCTGTATATTTGTCATACTAAATATGAAAGGTTTATAGACATAACTCCAAAACCAAACATAATTTCTGTCAAAAAAAGCCTGTAATATTGAATTTATGCGAGTTTTACAAGAATCAAGTATTTTGGAAAGGTTCACAAATACAGAAATTAGGTTTTATTCACTATGACAGTATACTGTCAAACTCAATAAGAAAGTTTTTGAAACATAATTCCAAAAATACACATGCAAAATGTCTAATAACGCCTGAAGATATGTATCTTTAAGAGTTTTACTGGAAAGAAACATTTGGCAAGGTTTGCAAAAACAACAAGTAATGTTTTACTCAATTTGACAGTATCATACTTACAATCCTGAGATAATGCGAAAAAAGCAATAAAAATGTATTACAAATCATTCCTAATCCAAACGTGCAAAATGTCTTAAAAAGAATGTGAAATTGAATCCATGGGAGTTTTACCAGGAATAGTTATTTGTATATGGTTTGCAAATCAAAAATTATGTTTTATTCAATATGACTCTATACTGTAACACTCAATATTACAGTTATTTAAACATAACTTCTAAACCACACATGAAAAATGGCCAATAATGCCTGAAATAATGTATCTCTGAGAGTTTTACTTGAAACATGTGCTTTTTTAAATTTTGAAAATGGACAAAGTAGTTTTTTACTCAGTATGACAATAAAGATCTTAGAATCCTGAGATAATGCGAAAAAAGCAATAAAAATGTATTCCAACATAACTCCTAATCCAAATGTGCAAAATTTCTAAAAATGCCTGTGATATTGAATCAATGTGGGTTTTACTAAAAAAGATTGTTTTTCTATGGTTTGCAACTACAAAAATTAGGTTCTACTCAATATGATTGTATACTGTAACACTCAATATGACAGTTATTTAAACATAACTTCTAAACCACACATGAAAAATGGCTAATGATGCCTGAAATAATATATCTTCGGTAGTTTTGATCGAAACATATGCTTTTTAAAATCTTGCAAATGCAAAAAGTATTTTTTTATTCAATAAGACAGTAAGGTTTCTACAATCCTGAGATAATGCGAAAAAAGCAATAAAAATGTTTTCAAACATAACTTATAAACCACACATTCAAAATGGCTTATAATGTCTGGAGATATTCATCTTTGTCAGTTGTACTAGAAAAATGATCATTTGTAAGGTTTGCAAAGACATAAAGTTGTTTTGTAATTCAAAACAGCTGTATATTTGTCATACTAAATATGAAAGGTTTATAGACATAACTCCAAAAACCAAACATAATTTCTGTCAAAAAAAAGCCTGTAATATTGAATTTATGTGAGTTTTACAAGAATCAAGTATTTTGGAAAGGTTCACAAATACAGAAATTAGGTTTTATTCACTATGACAGTATACTGTCAAACTCAATAAGAAAGTTTTTGAAACATAATTCCAAAAATACACATGCAAAATGTCTAATAACGCCTGAAGATATGTATCTTTAAGAGTTTTACTGGAAAGAAACATTTGGCAAGGTTTGCAAAAACAACAAGTAATGTTTCACTCAATTTGACAGTATCATACTTACAATTCTGAGATAATGCGAAAAAAGCAATAAAAATGTATTACAAATCATTCCTAATCCAAACGTGCAAAATGTCTAAAAAAGTATGTGAAATTGAATCCATGGGAGTTTTACCAGGAACAGTTATTTGTATATGGTTTGCAAATCAAAAATGATGTTTTATTCAATATGACTCTATACTGTAAAACTCAATATTACAGTTATTTAAACATAACTTCTAAACCACACATGAAAAATAGCCAATACTGCCTGAAATAATGTATCTCTGAGAGTTGTACTTGAAACATGTGCTTTTTTAAATTTTGAAAATGGACAAAGTAGTGTTTTACTCAGTATGACAATAAAGATCTTAGAATCCTGAGATAATGCGAAAAAAGCAATAAAAATGTATTCCAACATAATTCCTAATCCAAATGTGCAAAATTTCTAAAAATGCCTGTGATATTGAATCAATGTGAGTTGTACTAAAAAAGATTGTTTTTCTATGGTTTGCAACTACAAAAATTAGGTTCTACTCAATATGATTGTATACTGTAACACTCAATATGACAGTTATTTACACATAACTTCTAAACCACACATGAAAAATGGCTAATAATGCCTGAAATAATGCATCTTCGGGAGTTTTGATCGAAACATATGCTTTTTAAAATCTTGCAAATGCAAAAAGTAGTTTTTTATTCAATAAGACAGTAAGGTTTCTACAATCCTGAGATAATGCGAAAAAAGCAATAAAAATGTATTCAAACATAACTTATAAACCACACATGCAAAATGGCTTATAATGTCTGGAGATATTCATCTTTGTCAGTTGTACTAGAAAAATGATCATTTGTAAGGTTTGCAAAGACATAAAGGTTGTTTTGTATTTCAAAACAGCTGTATATTTGTCACACTAAATTTGAAAGTTTTTTAGACATAACTCCAAAACCAAACATAATTTCTGTCAAAAAAAGCCTGTAATATTGAATTTCTGTGAGTTTTACAAGAATCAAGTATTTTGGAAAGGTTCACAAATACAGAAATTAGGTTTTATTCACTATGACAGTATACTGTCAAACTCAATAAGAAAGTTTTTGAAACATAATTCCAAAAATACACATGCAAAATGTCTAATAACGCCTGAAGATATGTATCTTTAAGAGTTTTACTGGAAAGAAACATTTGGCAAGGTTTGCAAGAACAACAAGTAATGTTTTACTCAATTTGACAGTATCATACTTACAATCCTGAGATAATGCGAAAAAAGCAATAAAAATGTATTACAAATCATTCCTAATCCAAACGTGCAACATGTCTAAAAAAGAATGTGAAATTGAATCCATGGGAGTTTTACCAGGAACAGTTATTTGTATATGGTTTGCAAATCAAAAATTATGTTTTATTCAATATGACTCTATACTGTAACACTAAATATTACAGTTATTTAAACATAACTTCTAAACCACACATGAAAAATGGCCAATAATGCCTGAAATAATGTATCTCTGAGAGTTTTACTTGAAACATGTGCTTTTTTAAATTTTGAAAATGGACAAAGTAGTTTTTTACTCAGTATGACAATAAAGATCTTAGAATTCTGAGATAATGCGAAAAAAGCAATAAAAATGTATTCCAACATAACTCCTAATCCAAATGTGCAACATTTCTAAAAATGCCTGTGATATTGAATCAATGTGGGTTTTACTAAAAAAGATTGTTTTTCTATGGTTTGCAACTACAAAAATTAGGTTCTACTCAATATGATTGTATACTGTAACACTCAATATGACAGTTATTTAAACATAACTTCTAAACCACACATGAAAAATGGCTAATAATGCCTGAAATAATATATATTCGGTAGTTTTGATCGAAACATATGCTTTTTAAAATCTTGCAAATGCAAAAAGTAGTTTTTTATTCAATAAGACAGTAAGGTTTCTACAATCCTGAGATAATGCGAAAAAAGCAATAAAAATGTATTCAAACATAACTTATAAACCACACATGCAAAATGGCTTATAATGTCTGGAGATATTCATCTTTGTCAGTTGTACTAGAAAAATGATCATTTGTAAGGTTTGCAAAGACATAAAGTTGTTTTGTAATTCAAAACAGCTGTATATTTGTCATACTAAATATGAAAGGTTTATAGACATAACTCCAAAACCAAACATAATTTCTGTCAAAAAAAAGCCTGTAATATTGAATTTATTTGAGTTTTACAAGAATCAAGTATTTTGGAAAGGTTCACAAATACAGAAATTAGGTTTTATTCACTATGACAGTATACTGTCAAACTCAATAAGAAAGTTTTTGAAACATAATTCCAAAAATACACATGCAAAATGTCTAATAACGCCTGAAGATATGTATCTTTAAGAGTTTTACTGGAAAGAAACATTTGGCAAGGTTTGCAAAAACAACAAGTAATGTTTTACTCAATTTGACAGTATCATACTTACAATCCTGAGATAATGCGAAAAAAGCAATAAAAATGTATTACAAATCATTCCTAATCCAAACGTGCAAAATGTCTAACAAAGAATGTGAAATTGAATCCATGGGAGTTTTACCAGGAACAGTTATTTGTATATGGTTTGCAAATCAAAAATTATGTTTTAGTCAATATGACTCTATACTGTAACACTCAATATTACAGTTATTTAAACATAACTTCTAAACCACACATGAAAAATGGCCAATAATGCCTGAAATAATGTATCTCTGAGAGTTTTACTTGAAACATGTGCTTTTTTAAATTTTGAAAATGGACAAAGTAGTTTTTTACTCAGTATGACAATAAAGATCTTAGAATCCTGAGATAATGCGAAAAAAGCAATAAAAATGTATTCCAACATAATTCCTAATCCAAATGGCAACATTTCTAAAAATGCCTCTGATATTGAATCAATGTGAGTTGTACTAAAAAAGATTGTTTTTCTATGGTTTGCAACTACAAAAATTAGGTTCTACTCAATATGATTGTATACTGTAACACTCAAGATGACAGTTATTTAAACATAACTTCTAAACCACACATGAAAAATGGCTAATAATGCCTGAAATAATATATCTTCGGGAGTTTTGATCGAAACATATGCTTTTTAAAATCTTGCAAATGCAAAAAGTAGTTTTTTATTCAATAAGACAGTAAGGTTTCTACAATCCTGAGATAATGCGAAAAAAGCAATAAAAATGTATTCAAACATAACTTATAAACCACACATGCAAAATGGCTTGTAATGTCTGGAGATATTCATCTTTGTCAGTTGTACTAGAAAAATGATCATTTGTAAGGTTTGCAAAGACATAAAGTTGTTTTGTAATTCAAAACAGCTGTATATTTGTCATACTAAATATGAAAGGTTTATAGACATAACTCCAAAACCAAACATATTTTCTGTCAAAAAAAGCCTGTAATATTGAATTTCTGTGAGTTTTACAAGAATCAAGTATTTTGGAAAGGTTCACAAATACAGAAATTAGGTTTTATTCACTATGACAGTATACTGTCAAACTCAATAAGAAAGTTTTTGAAACATAATTCCAAAAATACACATGCAAAATGTTTAATAACGCCTGAAGATATGTATCTTTAAGAGTTTTACTGGAAAGAAACATTTGGCAAGGTTTGCAAAAACAACAAGTAATGTTTTACTCAATTTGACAGTATCATACTTACAATCCTGAGATATTGCGAAAAAAGTAATAAAAATGTATTACAAATCATTCCTAATCCAAACGTGCAAAATGTCTAAAAAAGAATGTGAAATTGAATCCATGGGAGTTTTACCAGGAACAGTTATTTGTATATGGTTTGCAAATCAAAAATGATGTTTTATTCAATATGACTCTATACTGTAACACTCAATATTACAGTTATTTAAACATAACTTCTAAACCACACATGAAAAATGGCCAATAATGCCTGAAATAATGTATCTCTGAGAGTTTTACTTGAAACATGTGCTTTTTTAAATATTGAAAATGGACAAAGTAGTTTTTTACTCAGTATGACAATAAAGATCTTAGAATCCTGAGATAATGCGAAAAAAGCAATAAAAATGTATTCCAACATAATTCCTAATCCAAATGTGCAAAATTTCTAAAAATGCCTGTGATATTGAATCAATGTGAGTTGTACTAAAAAAGATTGTTTTTCTATGGTTTGCAACTACAAAAATTAGGTTCTACTCAATATGACTGTATACTGTAACACTCAATATGACAGTTATTTAAACATAACTTCTAAACCACACATGAAAAATGGCTAATAATGCCTGAAATAATGCATCTTCGGGAGTTTTGATCGAAACATATGCTTTTTAAAATCTTGCAAATGCAAAAAGTAGTTTTTTATTCAATAAGACAGTAAGGTTTCTACAATCCTGAGATAATGCGAACAAAGCAATAAAAATGTATTCAAACATAACTTATAAACCACACATGCAAAATGGCTTATAATGTCTGGAGATATTCATCTTTGTCAGTTGTACTAGAAAAATGATCATTTGTAAGGTTTGCAAAGACATAAAGTTGTTTTGTAATTCAAAACAGCTGTATATTTGTCATACTAAATATGAAAGGTTTATAGACATAACTCCAAAACCAAACATAATTTCTGTCAAAAAAAGCCTGTAATATTGAATTTATGCGAGTTTTACAAGAATCAAGTATTTTGGAAAGGTTCACAAATACAGAAATTAGGTTTTATTCACTATGACAGTATACTGTCAAACTCAATAAGAAAGTTTTTGAAACATAATTCCAAAAATACACATGCAAAATGTCTAATAACGCCTGAAGATATGTATCTTTAAGAGTTTTACTGGAAAGAAACATTTGGCAAGGTTTGCAAAAACAACAAGTAATGTTTTACTCAATTTGACAGTATCATACTTACAATCCTGAGATATTGCGAAAAAAGTAATAAAAATGTATTACAAATCATTCCTAATCCAAACGTGCAAAATGTCTAAAAAAGAATGTGAAATTGAATCCATGGGAGTTTTACCAGGAACAGTTATTTGTATATGGTTTGCAAATCAAAAATGATGTTTTATTCAATATGACTCTATACTGTAACACTCAATATTACAGTTATTTAAACATAACTTCTAAACCACACATGAAAAATGGCCAATAATGCCTGAAATAATGTATCTCTGAGAGTTTTACTTGAAACATGTGCTTTTTTAAATTTTGAAAATGGACAAAGTAGTTTTTTACTCAGTATGACAATAAAGATCTTAGAATCCTGAGATAATGCGAAAAAAGCAATAAAAATGTATTCCACCATAATTCCTAATCCAAATGTGCAAAATTTCTAAAAATGCCTGTGATATTGAATCAATGTGAGTTGTACTAAAAAAGATTGTTTTTCTATGGTTTGCAACTACAAAAATTAGGTTCTACTCAATATGACTGTATACTGTAACACTCAATATGACAGTTATTTAAACATAACTTCTAAACCACACATGAAAAATGGCTAATAATGCCTGAAATAATGCATCTTCGGGAGTTTTGATCGAAACGTATGCTTTTTAAAATCTTGCAAATGCAAAAAGTAGTTTTTTATTCAATAAGACAGTAAGGTTTCTACAATCCTGAGATAATGCGAAAAAAGCAATAAAAATGTATTCAAACATAACTTATAAACCACACATGCAAAATGGCTTATAATGTCTGGAGATATTCATCTTTGTCAGTTGTACTAGAAAAATGATCATTTGTAAGGTTTGCAAAGACATAAAGTTGTTTTGTAATTCAAAACAGCTGTATATTTGTCATACTAAATATGAAAGGTTTATAGACATAACTCCAAAACCAAACATAATTTCTGTCAAAAAAAGCCTGTAATATTGAATTTATGCGAGTTTTACAAGAATCAAGTATTTTGGAAAGGTTCACAAATACAGAAATTAGGTTTTATTCACTATGACAGTATACTGTCAAACTCAATAAGAAAGTTTTTGAAACATAATTCCAAAAATACACATGCAAAATGTCTAATAACGCCTGAAGACATGTATCTTTAAGAGTTTTACTGGAAAGAAACATTTGGCAAGGTTTGCAAAAACAACAAGTAATGTTTTACTCAATTTGACAGTATCATACTTACAATCCTGAGATAATGCAAAAAAAGCAATAAAAATGTATTACAAATCATTCCTAATCCAAACGTGCAAAATGTCTAACAAAGAATGTGAAATTGAATCCATGGGAGTTTTACCAGGAACAGTTATTTGTATATGGTTTGCAAATCAAAAATTATGTTTTAGTCAATATGACTCTATACTGTAACACTCAATATTACAGTTATTTAAACATAACTTCTAAACCACACATGAAAAATGGCCAATAATGCCTGAAATAATGTATCTCTGAGAGTTTTACTTGAAACATGTGCTTTTTTAAATTTTGAAAATGGACAAAGTAGTTTTTTACTCAGTATGACAATAAAGATCTTAGAATCCTGAGATAATGCGAAAAAAGCAATAAAAATGTATTCCAACATAATTCCTAATCCAAATGTGCAAAATTTCTAAAAATGCCTGTGATATTGAATCAATGTGAGTTGTACTAAAAAAGATTGTTTTTCTATGGTTTGCAACTACAAAAATTAGGTTCTACTCAATATGACTGTATACTGTAACACTCAATATGACAGTTATTTAAACATAACTTCTAAACCACACATGAAAAATGGCTAATAATGCCTGAAATAATGCATCTTCGGGAGTTTTGATCGAAACATATGCTTTTTAAAATCTTGCAAATGCAAAAAGTAGTTTTTTATTCAATAAGACAGTAAGGTTTCTACAATCCTGAGATAATGCGAAAAAAGCAATAAAAATGTATTCAAACATAACTTATAAACCACACATGCAAAATGGCTTATAATGTCTGGAGATATTCATCTTTGTCAGTTGTACTAGAAAAATGATCATTTGTAAGGTTTGCAAAGACATAAAGTTGTTTTGTAATTCAAAACAGCTGTATATTTGTCATACTAAATATGAAAGGTTTATAGACATAACTCCAAAACCAAACATAATTTCTGTCAAAAAAAGCCTGTAATATTGAATTTATGCGAGTTTTACAAGAATCAAGTATTTTGGAAAGGTTCACAAATACAGAAATTAGGTTTTATTCACTATGACAGTATACTGTCAAACTCAATAAGAAAGTTTTTGAAACATAATTCCAAAAATACACATGCAAAATGTCTAATAACGCCTGAAGACATGTATCTTTAAGAGTTTTACTGGAAAGAAACATTTGGCAAGGTTTGCAAAAACAACAAGTAATGTTTTACTCAATTTGACAGTATCATACTTACAATCCTGAGATAATGCAAAAAAAGCAATAAAAATGTATTACAAATCATTCCTAATCCAAACGTGCAAAATGTCTAAAAAAGAATGTGAAATTGAATCCATGGGAGTTTTACCAGGAACAGTTATTTGTATATGGTTTGCAAATCAAAAATGATGTTTTATTCAATATGACTCTATACTGTAACACTCAATATTACAGTTATTTAAACATAACTTCTAAACCACACATGAAAAATGGCCAATAATGCCTGAAATAATGTATCTCTGAGAGTTTTACTTGAAACATGTGCTTTTTTAAATTTTGAAAATGGACAAAGTAGTTTTTTACTCAGTATGACAATAAAGATCTTAGAATCCTGAGATAATGCGAAAAAAGCAATAAAAATGTATTCCAACATAATTCCTAATCCAAATGTGCAAAATTTCTAAAAATGCCTGTGATATTGAATCAATGTGAGTTGTACTAAAAAAGATTGTTTTTCTATGGTTTGCAACTACAAAAATTAGGTTCTACTCAATATGACTGTATACTGTAACACTCAATATGACAGTTATTTAAACATAACTTCTAAACCACACATGAAAAATGGCTAATAATGCCTGAAATAATGCATCTTCGGGAGTTTTGATCGAAACATATGCTTTTTAAAATCTTGCAAATGCAAAAAGTAGTTTTTTATTCAATAAGACAGTAAGGTTTCTACAATCCTGAGATAATGCGAAAAAAGCAATAAAAATGTATTCAAACATAACTTATAAACCACACATGCAAAATGGCTTATAATGTCTGGAGATATTCATCTTTGTCAGTTGTACTAGAAAAATGATCATTTGTAAGGTTTGCAAAGACATAAAGTTGTTTTGTAATTCAAAACAGCTGTATATTTGTCATACTAAATATGAAAGGTTTATAGACATAACTCCAAAACCAAACATAATTTCTGTCAAAAAAAAGCCTGTAATATTGAATTTATGCGAGTTTTACAAGAATCAAGTATTTTGGAAAGGTTCACAAATACAGAAATTAGGTTTTATTCACTATGACAGTATACTGTCAAACTCAATAAGAAAGTTTTTGAAACATAATTCCAAAAATACACATGCAAAATGTCTAATAACGCCTGAAGATATGTATCTTTAAGAGTTTTACTGGAAAGAAACATTTGGCAAGGTTTGCAAAAACAACAAGTAATGTTTTACTCAATTTGACAGTATCATACTTACAATCCTGAGATATTGCGAAAAAAGTAATAAAAATGTATTACAAATCATTCCTAATCCAAACGTGCAAAATGTCTAAAAAAGAATGTGAAATTGAATCCATGGGAGTTTTACCAGGAACAGTTATTTGTATATGGTTTGCAAATCAAAAATGATGTTTTATTCAATATGACTCTATACTGTAACACTCAATATTACAGTTATTTAAACATAACTTCTAAACCACACATGAAAAATGGCCAATAATGCCTGAAATAATGTATCTCTGAGAGTTTTACTTGAAACATGTGCTTTTTTAAATTTTGAAAATGGACAAAGTAGTTTTTTACTCAGTATGACAATAAAGATCTTAGAATCCTGAGATAATGCGAAAAAAGCAATAAAAATGTATTCCAACATAATTCCTAATCCAAATGTGCAAAATTTCTAAAAATGCCTGTGATATTGAATCAATGTGAGTTGTACTAAAAAAGATTGTTTTTCTATGGTTTGCAACTACAAAAATTAGGTTCTACTCAATATGACTGTATACTGTAACACTCAATATGACAGTTATTTAAACATAACTTCTAAACCACACATGAAAAATGGCTAATAATGCCTGAAATAATGCATCTTCGGGAGTTTTGATCGAAACATATGCTTTTTAAAATCTTGCAAATGCAAAAAGTAGTTTTTTATTCAATAAGACAGTAAGGTTTCTACAATCCTGAGATAATGCGAAAAAAGCAATAAAAATGTATTCAAACATAACTTATAAACCACACATGCAAAATGGCTTATAATGTCTGGAGATATTCATCTTTGTCAGTTGTACTAGAAAAATGATCATTTGTAAGGTTTGCAAAGACATAAAGTTGTTTTGTAATTCAAAACAGCTGTATATTTGTCATACTAAATATGAAAGGTTTATAGACATAACTCCAAAACCAAACATAATTTCTGTCAAAAAAAGCCTGTAATATTGAATTTATGCGAGTTTTACAAGAATCAAGTATTTTGGAAAGGTTCACAAATACAGAAATTAGGTTTTATTCACTATGACAGTATACTGTCAAACTCAATAAGAAAGTTTTTGAAACATAATTCCAAAAATACACATGCAAAATGTCTAATAACGCCTGAAGACATGTATCTTTAAGAGTTTTACTGGAAAGAAACATTTGGCAAGGTTTGCAAAAACAACAAGTAATGTTTTACTCAATTTGACAGTATCATACTTACAATCCTGAGATAATGCAAAAAAAGCAATAAAAATGTATTACAAATCATTCCTAATCCAAACGTGCAAAATGTCTAAAAAAGAATGTGAAATTGAATCCATGGGAGTTTTACCAGGAACAGTTATTTGTATATGGTTTGCAAATCAAAAATGATGTTTTATTCAATATGACTCTATACTGTAACACTCAATATTACAGTTATTTAAACATAACTTCTAAACCACACATGAAAAATGGCCAATAATGCCTGAAATAATGTATCTCTGAGAGTTTTACTTGAAACATGTGCTTTTTTAAATTTTGAAAATGGACAAAGTAGTTTTTTACTCAGTATGACAATAAAGATCTTAGAATCCTGAGATAATGCGAAAAAAGCAATAAAAATGTATTCCAACATAATTCCTAATCCAAATGTGCAAAATTTCTAAAAATGCCTGTGATATTGAATCAATGTGAGTTGTACTAAAAAAGATTGTTTTTCTATGGTTTGCAACTACAAAAATTAGGTTCTACTCAATATGATTGTATAATGTAACACTCAATATGACAGTTATTTAAACATAACTTCTAAACCACACATGAAAAATGGCTAATAATGCCTGAAATAATGCATCTTCGGGAGTTTTGATCGATACATATGATTTTTAAAATCTTGCAAATGCAAAAAGTAGTTTTTTTATTCAATAAGACAGTAAGGTTCCAACAATCCTGAGATAATGCGAAAAAAGCAATAAAAATGTATTCAAACATAACTTATAAACCACACATGCAAAATGGCTTATAATGTCTGGAGATATTCATCTTTGTCAGTTGTACTAGAAAAATGATCATTTGTAAGGTTTGCAAAGACATAAAGTTGTTTTGTAATTCAAAACAGCTGTATATTTGTCATACTAAATATGAAAGGTTTATAGACATAACTCCAAAACCAAACATAATTTCTGTCAAAAAAAAGCCTGTAATATTGAATTTATTTGAGTTTTACAAGAATCAAGTATTTTGGAAAGGTTCACAAATACAGAAATTAGGTTTTATTCACTATGACAGTATACTGTCAAACTCAATAAGAAAGTTTTTGAAACATAATTCCAAAAATACACATGCAAAATGTCTAATAACGCCTGAAGATATGTATCTTTAAGAGTTTTACTGGAAAGAAACATTTGGCAAGGTTTGCAAAAACAACAAGTAATGTTTTACTCAATTTGACAGTATCATACTTACAATCCTGAGATAATGCGAAAAAAGCAATAAAAATGTATTACAAATCATTCCTAATCCAAACGTGCAAAATGTCTAACAAAGAATGTGAAATTGAATCCATGGGAGTTTTACCAGGAACAGTTATTTGTATATGGTTTGCAAATCAAAAATTATGTTTTAGTCAATATGACTCTATACTGTAACACTCAATATTACAGTTATTTAAACATAACTTCTAAACCACACATGAAAAATGGCCAATAATGCCTGAAATAATGTATCTCTGAGAGTTTTACTTGAAACATGTGCTTTTTTAAATTTTGAAAATGGACAAAGTAGTTTTTTACTCAGTATGACAATAAAGATCTTAGAATCCTGAGATAATGCGAAAAAAGCAATAAAAATGTATTCCAACATAACTCCTAATCCAAATGGCAACATTTCTAAAAATGCCTCTGATATTGAATCAATGTGAGTTGTACTAAAAAAGATTGTTTTTCTATGGTTTGCAACTACAAAAATTAGGTTCTACTCAATATGATTGTATACTGTAACACTCAATATGACAGTTATTTAAACATAACTTCTAAACCACACATGAAAAATGGCTAATAATGCCTGAAATAATATATCTTCGGGAGTTTTGATCGAAACATATGCTTTTTAAAATCTTGCAAATGCAAAAAGTAGTTTTTTATTCAATAAGACAGTAAGGTTTCTACAATCCTGAGATAATGCGAAAAAAGCAATAAAAATGTATTCAAACATAACTTATAAACCACACATGCAAAATGGCTTGTAATGTCTGGAGATATTCATCTTTGTCAGTTGTACTAGAAAAATGATCATTTGTAAGGTTTGCAAAGACATAAAGTTGTTTTGTAATTCAAAACAGCTGTATATTTGTCATACTAAATATGAAAGGTTTATAGACATAACTCCAAAACCAAACATATTTTCTGTCAAAAAAAGCCTGTAATATTGAATTTCTGTGAGTTTTACAAGAATCAAGTATTTTGGAAAGGTTCACAAATACAGAAATTAGGTTTTATTCACTATGACAGTATACTGTCAAACTCAATAAGAAAGTTTTTGAAACATAATTCCAAAAATACACATGCAAAATGTCTAATAACGCCTGAAGATATGTATCTTTAAGAGTTTTACTGGAAAGAAACATTTGGCAAGGTTTGCAAAAACAACAAGTAATGTTTTACTCAATTTGACAGTATCATACTTACAATCCTGAGATATTGCGAAAAAAGTAATAAAAATGTATTACAAATCATTCCTAATCCAAACGTGCAAAATGTCTAAAAAAGAATGTGAAATTGAATCCATGGGAGTTTTACCAGGAACAGTTATTTGTATATGGTTTGCAAATCAAAAATGATGTTTTATTCAATATGACTCTATACTGTAACACTCAATATTACAGTTATTTAAACATAACTTCTAAACCACACATGAAAAATGGCCAATAATGCCTGAAATAATGTATCTCTGAGAGTTTTACTTGAAACATGTGCTTTTTTAAATTTTGAAAATGGACAAAGTAGTTTTTTACTCAGTATGACAATAAAGATCTTAGAATCCTGAGATAATGCGAAAAAAGCAATAAAAATGTATTCCAACATAATTCCTAATCCAAATGTGCAAAATTTCTAAAAATGCCTGTGATATTGAATCAATGTGAGTTGTACTAAAAAAGATTGTTTTTCTATGGTTTGCAACTACAAAAATTAGGTTCTACTCAATATGACTGTATACTGTAACACTCAATATGACAGTTATTTAAACATAACTTCTAAACCACACATGAAAAATGGCTAATAATGCCTGAAATAATGCATCTTCGGGAGTTTTGATCGAAACATATGCTTTTTAAAATCTTGCAAATGCAAAAAGTAGTTTTTTATTCAATAAGACAGTAAGGTTTCTACAATCCTGAGATAATGCGAAAAAAGCAATAAAAATGTATTCAAACATAACTTATAAACCACACATGCAAAATGGCTTATAATGTCTGGAGATATTCATCTTTGTCAGGTGTACTAGAAAAATGATCATTTGTAAGGTTTGCAAAGACATAAAGTTGTTTTGTAATTCAAAACAGCTGTATATTTGTCATACTAAATATGAAAGGTTTATAGACATAACTCCAAAACCAAACATAATTTCTGTCAAAAAAAGCCTGTAATATTGAATTTATGTGAGTTTTACAAGAATCAAGTATTTTGGAAAGGTTCACAAATACAGAAATTAGGTTTTATTCACTATGACAGTATACTGTCAAACTCAATAAGAAAGTTTTTGAAACATCATTCCAAAAATACACATGCAAAATGTCTAATAAGCCTGAAGATATGTATCTTTAAGAGTTTTACTGGAAAGAAACATTTGGCAAGGTTTGCAAAAACAACAAGTAATGTTTTACTCAATTTGACAGTATCATACTTACAATCCTGAGATAATGCGAAAAAAGCAATAAAAATGTATTACAAATCATTCCTAATCCAAACGTGCAAAATGTCTAAAAAAGAATGTGAAATTGAATCCATGGGAGTTTTACCAGGAACAGTTATTTTTATATGGTTTGCAAATCAAAAATGATGTTTTATTCAATATGACTCTATACTGTAACACTCAATATTGCAGTTATTTAAACATAACTTCTAAACCACACATGAAAAATGGCCAATAATGCCTGACATAATGTATCTCTGAGAGTTGTACTTGAAACATGTGCTTTTTTAAATTTTGAAAATGGACAAAGTAGTTTTTTACTCAGTATGACAATAAAGATCTTAGAATCCTGAGATAATGCGAAAAAAGCAATAAAAATGTATTCCAACATAATTCCTAATCCAAATGTGCAACATTTCTAAAAATGCCTGTGATATTGAATCAATGTGAGTTGTACTAAAAAAGATTGTTTTTCTATGGTTTGCAACTACAAAAATTAGGTTCTACTCAATATGATTGTATACTGTAACACTCAATATGACAGTTATTTAAACATAACTTCTAAACCACACATGAAAAATGGCTAATAATGCCTGAAATAATGCATCTTCGGGAGTTTTGATCGAAACATATGCTTTTTAAAATCTTGCAAATGCAAAAAGTAGTTTTTTTATTCAATAAGACAGTAAGGTTTCTACAATCCTGAGATAATGCGAAAAAGCAATAAAAATGTATTCAAACATAACTTATAAACCACACATGCAAAATGGCTTATAATGTCTGGAGATATTCATCTTTGTCAGTTGTACTAGAAAAATGATCATTTGTAAGGTTTGCAAAGACATAAAGTTGTTTTGTAATTCAAAACAGCTGTATATTTGTCATACTAAATATGAAAGGTTTATAGACATAACTCCAAAACCAAACATAATTTCTGTCAAAAAAAGCCTGTAATATTGAATTTATGTGAGTTTTACAAGAATCAAGTATTTTGGAAAGGTTCACAAATACAGAAATTAGGTTTTATTCACTATGACAGTATACTGTCAAACTCAATAAGAAAGTTTTTGAAACATAATTCCAAAAATACACATGCAAAATGTCTAATAACGCCTGAAGATATGTATCTTTAAGAGTTTTACTGGAAAGAAACATTTGGCAAGGTTTGCAAAAACAACAAGTAATGTTTTACTCAATTTGACAGTATCATACTTACAATCCTGAGATAATGCGAAAAAAGCAATAAAAATGTATTACAAATCATTCCTAATCCAAACGTGCAAAATGTCTAAAAAAGAATGTGAAATTGAATCCATGGGAGTTTTACCAGGAACAGTTATTTGTATATGGTTTGCAAATCAAAAATTATGTTTTATTCAATATGACTCTATACTGTAACACTCAATATTACAGTTATTTAAACATAACTTCTAAACCACACATGAAAAATGGCCAATAATGCCTGAAATAATGTATCTCTGAGAGTTTTACTTGAAACATGTGCTTTTTTAAATTTTGAAAATGGACAAAGTCGTTTTTTACTCAGTATGACAATAAAGATCTTAGAATCCTGAGATAATGCGAAAAAAGCAATAAAAATGTATTCCAACATAATTCCTAATCCAAATGTGCAACATTTCTAAAAATGCCTGTGATATTGAATCAATGTGAGTTGTACTAAAAAAGATTGTTTTTTTATGGTTTGCAACTACAAAAATTAGGTTCTACTCAATATGATTGTATACTGTAACACTCAATATGACAGTTATTTAAACATAACTTCTAAACCACACATGAAAAATGGCTAATAATGCCTGAAATAATGCATCTTCGGGAGTTTTGATCGAAACATATGCTTTTTAAAATCTTGCAAATGCAAAAAGTAGTTTTTTATTCAATAAGACAGTAAGGTTTCTACAATCCTGAGATAATGCGAAAAAAGCAATAAAAATGTATTCAAACATAACTTATAAACCACACATGCAAAATGGCTTATAATGTCTGGAGATATTCATCTTTGTCAGTTGTACTAGAAAAAATATCATTTGTAAGGTTTGCAAAGACAAAAAGATGTTTTGTAATTCAAAACAGCTGTATATTTGTCATACTAAATTTGAAAGGTTTATAGACATAACTCCAAAACCAAACATAATTTCTGTCTAAAAAAGCCTGTAATATTGAATTTCTGTGAGTTTTACAAGAATCAAGTATTTTGGAAAGGTTCACAAATACAGAAATTAGGTTTTATTCACTATGACAGTATACTGTCAAACTCAATAAGAAAGTTTTTGAAACATAATTCCAAAAATACACATGCAAAATGTCTAATAACGCCTGAAGATATGTATCTTTAAGAGTTTTACTGGAAAGAAACATTTGGCAAGGTTTGCAAAAACAACAAGTAATGTTTTACTCAATTTGACAGTATCATACTTACAATCCTGAGATAATGCGAAAAAAGCAATAAAAATGTATTACAAATCATTCTTAATCCAAACGTGCAAAATGTCTAAAAAAGAATGTGAAATTGAATCCATGGGAGTTTTACCAGGAACAGTTATTTGTATATGGTTTGCAAATCAAAAATTATGTTTTATTCAATATGACTCTATACTGTAACACTCAATATTACAGTTATTTAAACATAACTTCTAAACCACACATGAAAAATGGCCAATAATGCCTGAAATAATGTATCTCTGAGAGTTTTACTTGAAACATGTGCTTTTTTAAATTTTGAAAATGGACAAAGTAGTTTTTTACTCAGCATGACAATAAAGATCTTAGAATCCTGAGATAATGCGAAAAAAGCAATAAAAATGTATTCCAACATAATTCCTAATCCAAATGTGCAAAATTTCTAAAAATGCCTGTGATATTGAATCAATGTGGGTTTTACTAAAAAAGATTGTTTTTCTATGGTTTGCAACTACAAAAATTAGGTTCTACTCAATATGATTGTATACTGTAACACTCAATATGACAGTTATTTAAACATAACTTCTAAACCACACATGAAAAATGGCTAATAATGCCTGAAATAATGCATCTTCGGGAGTTTTGATCGAAACATATGCTTTTTAAAATCTTGCAAATGCAAAAAGTAGTTTTTTATTCAATAAGACAGTAAGGTTCCTACAATCCTGAGATAATGCGAAAAAAGCAATAAAAATGTATTCAAACATAACTTATAAACCACACATGCAAAATGGCTTATAATGTCTGGAGATATTCATCTTTGTCAGTTGTACTAGAAAAATGATCATTTGTAAGGTTTGCAAAGACATAAAGTTGTTTTGTAATTCAAAACAGCTGTATATTTGTCATACTAAATATGAAAGGTTTATAGACATAACTCCAAAACCAAACATAATTTCTGTCAAAAAAAGCCTGTAATATTGAATTTATTTGAGTTTTACAAGAATCAAGTATTTTGGAAAGGTTCACAAATACAGAAATTAGGTTTTATTCACTATGACAGTATACTGTCAAACTCAATAAGAAAGTTTTTGAAACATAATTCCAAAAATACACATGCAAAATGTCTAATAACGCCTGAAGATATGTATCTTTAAGAGTTTTACTGGAAAGAAACATTTGGCAAGGTTTGCAAAAACAACAAGTAATGTTTTACTCAATTTGACAGTATCATACTTACAATCCTGAGATAATGCGAAAAAAGCAATAAAAATGTATTACAAATCATTCCTAATCCAAACGTGCAAAATGTCTAAAAAATAATGTGAAATTGAATCCATGGGAGTTTTACCAGGAACAGTTATTTGTATATGGTTTGCAAATCAAAAATTATGTTTTAGTCAATATGACTCTATACTGTAACACTCAATATTACAGTTATTTAAACATAACTTCTAAACCACACATGAAAAATGGCCAATAATGCCTGAAATAATGTATCTCTGAGAGTTTTACTTGAAACATGTGCTTTTTTAAATTTTGAAAATGGACAAAGTAGTTTTTTACTCAGTATGACAATAAAGATCTTAGAATCCTGAGATAATGCGAAAAAAGCAATAAAAATGTATTCCAACATAATTCCTAATCCAAATGTGCAAAATTTCTAAAAATGCCTGTGATATTGAATCAATGTGAGTTTTACTAAAAAAGATTGTTTTTCTATGGTTTGCAACTACAAAAATTAGGTTCTACTCAATATGATTGTATACTGTAACACTCAATATGACAGTTATTTAAACATAACTTCTAAACCACACATGAAAAATGGCTAATAATAACTGAAATAATATATCTTCGGGAGTTTTGATCGAAACATATGCTTTTTAAAATCTTGCAAATGCAAAAAGTAGTTTTTTATTCAATAAGACAGTAAGGTTTCTACAATCCTGAGATAATGCGAAAAAAGCAATAAAAATGTATTCAAACATAACTTATAAACCACACATGCAAAATGGCTTATAATGTCTGGAGATATTCATCTTTGTCAGTTGTACTAGAAAAATGATCATTTGTAAGGTTTGCAAAGACATAAAGTTGTTTTGTAATTCAAAACAGCTGTATATTTGTCATACTAAATATGAAAGGTTTATAGACATAACTCCAAAACCAAACATAATTTATGTCAAAAAAAGCCTGTAATATTGAATTTATGTGAGTTTTACAAGAATCAAGTATTTTGGAAAGGTTCACAAATACAGAAATTAGGTTTTATTCACTATGACAGTATACTGTCAAACTCAATAAGAAAGTTTTTGAAACATAATTCCAAAAATACACATGCAAAATGTCTAATAACGCCTGAAGATGTGTATCTTTAAGAGTTTTACTGGAAAGAAACATTTGGCAAGGTTTGCAAAAACAACAAGTAATGTTTTACTCAATTTGACAGTATCATACTTACAATCCTGAGATAATGCGAAAAAAGCAATAAAAATGTATTACAAATCATTCCTAATCCAAACGTGCAAAATGTCTAAAAAAGAATGTGAAATTGAATCCATGGGAGTTTTACCAGGAACAGTTATTTTTATATGGTTTGCAAATCAAAAATGATGTTTTATTCAATATGACTCTATACTGTAACACTCAATATTGCAGTTATTTAAACATAACTTCTAAACCACACATGAAAAATGGCCAATAATGCCTGAAATAATGTATCTCATAGAGTTGTACTTGAAACATGTGCTTTTTTAAATTTTGAAAATGGACAAAGTAGTTTTTTACTCAGTATGACAATAAAGATCTTAGAATCCTGAGATAATGCGAAAAAAGCAATAAAAATGTATTCCAACATAATTCCTAATCCAAATGTGCAACATTTCTAAAAATGCCTGTGATATTGAATCAATGTGAGTTTTACTAAAAAAGATTGTTTTTCTATGGTTTGCAACTACAAAAATTAGGTTCTACTCAATATGATTGTATACTGTAACACTCAATATGACAGTTATTTAAACATAACTTCTAAACCACACATGAAAAATGGCTAATAATGCCTGAAATAATGCATCTTCGGGAGTTTTGATCGAAACATATGCTTTTTAAAATCTTGCAAATGCAAAAAGTAGTTTTTTTATTCAATAAGACAGTAAGGTTTCTACAATCCTGAGATAATGCGAAAAAAGCAATAAAAATGTATTCAAACATAACTTATAAACCACACATGCAAAATGGCTTATAATGTCTGGAGATATTCATCTTTGTCAGTTGTACTAGAAAAATGATCATTTGTAAGGTTTGCAAAGACATAAAGTTGTTTTGTAATTCAAAACAGCTGTATATTTGTCATACTAAATATGAAAGGTTTATAGACATAACTCCAAAACCAAACATAATTTCTGTCAAAAAAAGCCTGTAATATTGAATTTATGTGAGTTTTACAAGAATCAAGTATTTTGGAAAGGTTCACAAATACAGAAATTAGGTTTTATTCACTATGACAGTATACTGTCAAACTCAATAAGAAAGTTTTTGAAACATAATTCCAAAAATACACATGCAAAATGTCTAATAACGCCTGAAGATATGTATCTTTAAGAGTTTTACTGGAAAGAAACATTTGGCAAGGTTTGCAAAAACAACAAGTAATGTTTTACTCAATTTGACAGTATCATACTTACAATCCTGAGATAATGCGAAAAAAGCAATAAAAATGTATTACAAATCATTCCTAATCCAAACGTGCAAAATGTCTAAAAAAGAATGTGAAATTGAATCCATGGGAGTTTTACGAGGAACAGTTATTTGTATATGGTTTGCAAATCAAAAATTATGTTTTAGTCAATATGACTCTATACTGTAACACTCAATATTACAGTTATTTAAACATAACTTCTAAACCACACATGAAAAATGGCCAATAATGCCTGAAATAATGTATCTCTGAGAGTTTTACTTGAAACATGTGCTTTTTTAAATTTTGAAAATGGACAAAGTAGTTTTTTACTCAGTATGACAATAAAGATCTTAGAATCCTGAGATAATGCGAAAAAAGCAATAAAAATGTATTCCAACATAATTCCTAATCCAAATGTGCAACATTTCTAAAAATGCCTCTGATATTGAATCAATGTGAGTTTTACTAAAAAAGATTGTTTTTCTATGGTTTGCAACTACAAAAATTAGGTTCTACTCAATATGATTGTATACTGTAACACTCAATATGACAGTTATTTAAACATAACTTCTAAACCACACATGAAAAATGGCTAATAATGCCTGAAATAATATATCTTCGGGAGTTTTGATCGAAACATATGCTTTTTAAAATCTTGCAAATGCAAAAAGTAGTTTTTTATTCAATAAGACAGTAAGGTTTTTACAATCCTGAGATAATGCGAAAAAAGCAATAAAAATGTATTCAAACATAACTTATAAACCACACATGCAAAATGGCTTATAATGTCTGGAGATATTCATCTTTGTCAGTTGTACTAGAAAAATGATCATTTGTAAGGTTTGCAAAGACATAAAGTTGTTTTGTAATTCAAAACAGCTGTATATTTGTCATACTAAATATGAAAGGTTTATAGACATAACTCCAAAACCAAACATAATTTCTGTCAAAAAAAGCCTGTAATATTGAATTTATGTGAGTTTTACAAGAATCAAGTATTTTGGAAAGGTTCACAAATACAGAAATTAGGTTTTATTCACTATGACAATATACTGTCAAACTCAATAAGAAAGTTTTTGAAACATAATTCCAAAAATACACATGCAAAATGTCTAATAACGCCTGAAGATATGTATCTTTAAGAGTTTTACTGGAAAGAAACATTTGGCAAGGTTTGCAAAAACAACAAGTAATGTTTTACTCAATTTGACAGTATCATACTTACAATCCTGAGATAATGCGAAAAAAGCAATACAAATGTATTACAAATCATTCCTAATCCAAACGTGCAAAATGTCTAAAAAAGAATGTGAAATTGAATCCATGGGAGTTTTACCAGGAACAGTTATTTGTATATGGTTTGCAAATCAAAAATGATGTTTTATTCAATATGACTCTATACTGTAACACTCAATATTACAGTTATTTAAACATAACTTCTAAACCACACATGAAAAATGGCCAATAATGCCTGAAATAATGTATCTCTGAGAGTTTTACTTGAAACATGTGCTTTTTTAAATTTTGAAAATGGACAAAGTAGTTTTTTACTCAGTATGACAATAAAGATCTTAGAATCCTGAGATAATGCGAAAAAAGCAATAAAAATGTATTCCAACATAATTCCTAATCCAAATGTGCAAAATTTCTAAAAATGCCTGTGATATTGAATCAATGTGAGTTTTACTAAAAAAGATTGTTTTTCTATGGTTTGCAACTACAAAAATTAGGTTCTACTCAATATGATTGTATACTGTAACACTCAATATGACAGTTATTTAAACATAACTTCTAAACCACACATGAAAAATGGCTAATAATGCCTGAAATAATGCATCTTCGGGAGTTTTGATCGAAACATATGCTTTTTAAAATCTTGCAAATGCAAAAAGTAGTTTTTTATTCAATAAGACAGTAAGGTTTCTACAATCCTGAGATAATGCGAAAAAAGCAATAAAAATGTATTCAAACATAACTTATAAACCACACATGCAAAATGGCTTATAATGTCTGGAGATATTCATCTTTGTCAGTTGTACTAGAAAAATGATCATTTGTAAGGTTTGCAAAGACATAAAGTTGTTTTGTAATTCAAAACAGCTGTATATTTGTCATACTAAATATGAAAGGTTTATAGACATAACTCCAAAACCAAACATAATTTCTGTCAAAAAAAGCCTGTAATATTGAATTTATGTGAGTTTTACAAGAATCAAGTATTTTGGAAAGGTTCACAAATACAGAAATTAGGTTTTATTCACTATGACAATATACTGTCAAACTCAATAAGAAAGTTTTTGAAACATAATTCCAAAAATACACATGCAAAATGTCTAATAACGCCTGAAGATATGTATCTTTAAGAGTTTTACTGGAAAGAAACATTTGGCAAGGTTTGCAAAAACAACAAGTAATGTTTTACTCAATTTGACAGTATCATACTTACAATCCTGAGATAATGCGAAAAAAGCAATACAAATGTATTACAAATCATTCCTAATCCAAACGTGCAAAATGTCTAAAAAAGAATGTGAAATTGAATCCATGGGAGTTTTACCAGGAACAGTTATTTGTATATGGTTTGCAAATCAAAAATGATGTTTTATTCAATATGACTCTATACTGTAACACTCAATATTACAGTTATTTAAACATAACTTCTAAACCACACATGAAAAATGGCCAATAATGCCTGAAATAATGTATCTCTGAGAGTTTTACTTGAAACATGTGCTTTTTTAAATTTTGAAAATGGACAAAGTAGTTTTTTACTCAGTATGACAATAAAGATCTTAGAATCCTGAGATAATGCGAAAAAAGCAATAAAAATGTATTCCAACATAATTCCTAATCCAAATGTGCAAAATTTCTAAAAATGCCTGTGATATTGAATCAATGTGAGTTTTACTAAAAAAGATTGTTTTTCTATGGTTTGCAACTACAAAAATTAGGTTCTACTCAATATGATTGTATACTGTAACACTCAATATGACAGTTATTTAAACATAACTTCTAAACCACACATGAAAAATGGCTAATAATGCCTGAAATAATGCATCTTCGGGAGTTTTGATCGAAACATATGCTTTTTAAAATCTTGCAAATGCAAAAAGTAGTTTTTTATTCAATAAGACAGTAAGGTTTCTACAATCCTGAGATAATGCGAAAAAAGCAATAAAAATGTATTCAAACATAACTTATAAACCACACATGCAAAATGGCTTATAATGTCTGGAGATATTCATCTTTGTCAGTTGTACTAGAAAAATGATCATTTGTAAGGTTTGCAAAGACATAAAGTTGTTTTGTAATTCAAAACAGCTGTATATTTGTCATACTAAATATGAAAGGTTTATAGACATAACTCCAAAACCAAACATAATTTCTGTCAAAAAAAGCCTGTAATATTGAATTTATGTGAGTTTTACAAGAATCAAGTATTTTGGAAAGGTTCACAAATACAGAAATTAGGTTTTATTCACTATGACAGTATACTGTCAAACTCAATAAGAAAGTTTTTGAAACATAATTCCAAAAATACACATGCAAAATGTCTAATAACGCCTGAAGATATGTATCTTTAAGAGTTTTACTGGAAAGAAACATTTGGCAAGGTTTGCAAAAACAACAAGTAATGTTTTACTCAATTTGACAGTATCATACTTACAATCCTGAGATAATGCGAAAAAAGCAATAAAAATGTATTACAAATGATTCCTAATCCAAACGTGCAAAATGTCTAAAAAAGAATGTGAAATTGAATCCATGGGAGTTTTACCAGGAACAGTTATTTGTATATGGTTTGCAAATCAAAAATGATGTTTTATTCAATATGACTCTATACTGTAACACTCAATATTACAGTTATTTAAACATAACTTCTAAACCACTCATGAAAAATGGCCAATAATGCCTGAAATAATGTATCTCTGAGAGTTTTACTTGAAACATGTGCTTTTTTAAATTTTGAAAATGGACAAAGTAGTTTTTTACTCAGTATGACAATAAAGATCTTAGAATCCTGAGATAATGCGAAAAAAGCAATAAAAATGTATTCCAACATAATTCCTAATCCAAATGTGCAACATTTCTAAAAATGCCTGTGATATTGAATCAATGTGAGTTTTACTAAAAAAGATTGTTTTTCTATGGTTTGCAACTACAAAAATTAGGTTCTACTCAATATGATTGTATACTGTAACACTCGATATGACAGTTATTTAAACATAACTTCTAAACCACACATGAAAATTGGCTAATAATGCCTGAAATAATGCATCTTCGGGAGTTTTGATCGAAACATATGCTTTTTAAAATCTTGCAAATGCAAAAAGTAGTTTTTTATTCAATAAGACAGTAAGGTTTCTACAATCCTGAGATAATGCGAAAAAAGCAATAAAAATGTATTCAAACATAACTTATAAACCACACATGCAAAATGGCTTATAATGTCTGGAGATATTCATCTTTGTCAGTTGTACTAGAAAAATGATCATTTGTAAGGTTTGCAAAGACATAAAGTTGTTTTGTAATTCAAAACAGCTGTATATTTGTCATACTAAATATGAAAGGTTTATAGACATAACTCCAAAACCAAACATAATTTCTGTCAAAAAAAGCCTGTAATATTGAATTTATGTGAGTTTTACAAGAATCAAGTATTTTGGAAAGGTTCACAAATACAGAAATTAGGTTTTATTCACTATGACAGTATACTGTCAAACTCAATAAGAAAGTTTTTGAAACATAATTCCAAAAATACACATGCAAAATGTCTAATAACGCCTGAAGATATGTATCTTTAAGAGTTTTACTGGAAAGAAACATTTGGCAAGGTTTGCAAAAACAACAAGTAATGTTTTACTCAATTTGACAGTATCATACTTACAATCCTGAGATAATGCGAAAAAAGCAATAAAAATGTATTACAAATCATTCCTAATCCAAACGTGCAAAATGTCTAAAAAAGAATGTGAAATTGAATCCATGGGAGTTTTACCAGGAACAGTTATTTGTATATGGTTTGCAAATCAAAAATGATGTTTTATTCAATATGACTCTATACTGTAACACTCAATATTACAGTTATTTAAACATAACTTCTAAACCACACATGAAAAATGGCCAATACTGCCTGAAATAATGTATCTCTGAGAGTTTTACTTGAAACATGTGCTTTTTTAAATTTTGAAAATGGACAAAGTAGTTTTTTTCTCAGTATGACAATAAAGATCTTAGAATCCTGAGATAATGCGAAAAAAGCAATTAAAATGTATTCCAACATAATTCCTAATCCAAATGTGCAAAATTTCTAAAAAATGCCTGTGATATTGAATCAATGTGAGTTTTACTAAAAAAGATTGTTTTTCTATGGTTTGCAACTACAAAAATTAGGTTCTACTCAATATGATTGTATACTGTAACACTCGATATGACAGTTATTTAAACATAACTTCTAAACCACACATGAAAAATGGCTAATAATGCCTGAAATAATGCATCTTCGGGAGTTTTGATCGAAACATATGCTTTTTAAAATCTTGCAAATGCAAAAAGTAGTTTTTTATTCAATAAGACAGTAAGGTTTCTACAATCCTGAGATAATGCGAAAAAAGCAATAAAAATGTATTCAAACATAACTTATAAACCACACATGCAAAATGGCTTATAATGTCTGGAGATATTCATCTTTGTCAGTTGTACTAGAAAAATTATCATTTGTAAGGTTTGCAAAGACATAAAGTTGTTTTGTAATTCAAAACAGCTGTATATTTGTCATACTAAATATGAAAGGTTTATAGACATAACTCCAAAACCAAACATAATTTCTGTCAAAAAAAAAGCCTGTAATATTGAATTTATGTGAGTTTTACAAGAATCAAGTATTTTGGAAAGGTTCACAAATACAGAAATTAGGTTTTATTCACTATGACAGTATACTGTCAAACTCAATAAGAAAGTTTTTGAAACATAATTCCAAAAATACACATGCAAAATGTCTAATAACGCCTGAAGAAATGTTTCTTTAAGAGTTTTACTGGAAAGAAACATTTGGCAAGGTTTGCAAAAACAACAAGTAATGTTTTACTCAATTTGACAGTATCATACTTACAATCCTGAGATAATGCGAAAAAAAAACAATAAAAATGTATTACAAATCATTCCTAATCCAAACGTGCAAAATGTCTAAAAAAGAATGTGAAATTGGATCCATGGGAGTTTTACCAGGAACAGTTATTTGTATATGGTTTGCAAATCAAAAATTATGTTTTATTCAATATGACTCTATACTGTAACACTCAATATTACAGTTATTTAAACATAACTTCTAAACCACACATGAAAAATGGCCAATAATGCCTGAAAAAATGCATCTCTGAGAGTTTTACTTGAAACATGTGCTTTTTTAAATTTTGAAAATGGACAAAGTCGTTTTTTACTCAGTATGACAATAAAGATCTTAGAATCCTGAGATAATGCGAAAAAAGCAATAAAAATGTATTCCAACATAATTCCTAATCCAAATGTGCAAAATTTCTAAAAATGCCTGTGATATTGAATCAATGTGAGTTGTACTAAAAAAGATTGTATTTCTATGGTTTGCAACTACAAAAATTAGGTTCTACTCAATATGATTGTATACTGTAACACTCAATATGACAGTTATTTAAACATAACTTCTAAACCACACATGACAAATGGCTAATAATGCCTGAAATAATGCATCTTCGGGAGTTTTGATCGAAACATATGCTTTTTAAAATATTGCAAATGCAAAAAGTAGTTTTTTATTCAATAAGACAGTAAGGTTTCTACAATCCTGAGATAATGCGAAAAAAGCAATTAAAATGTATTCAAGCATAACTTATAAACCACACATGCAAAATGGCTTATAATGTCTGGAGATATTCATCTTTGTCAGTTGTACTAGAAAAATGATCATTTTTAAGGTTTGCAAAGACATAAAGTTGTTTTGTAATTCAAAACAGCTGTATATTTGTCATACTAAATATGAAAGGTTTATAGACATAACTCCAAAACCAAACATAATTTCTGTCAAAAAAAGCCTGTAATATTGAATTTATGTGAGTTTTACAAGAATCAAGTATTTTGGAAAGGTTCACAAATACAGAAATTAGGTTTTATTCACTATGACAGTGTACTGTCAAACTCAATAAGAAAGTTTTTGAAACATAATTCCAAAAATACACATGCGAAATGTCTAATAACGCCTGAAGATGTGTATCTTTAAGAGTTTTACTGGAAAGAAACATTTGGCAAGGTTTGCAAGAACAACAAGTAATGTTTTACTCAATTTGACAGTATCATACTTACAATCCTGAGATAATGCGAAAAAAGCAATAAAAATGTATTACAAATCATTCCTAATCCAAACGTGCAAAATGTCTAAAAAAGAATGTGAAATTGAATCCATGGGAGTTTTACCAGGAACAGTTATTTGTATATGGTTTGCAAATCAAAAATGATGTTTTATTCAATATGACTCTATACTGTAACACTCAATATTACAGTTATTTAAACATAACTTCTAAACCACACATGAAAAATGGCCAATGATGCCTGAAATAATGTATCTCTGAGAGTTTTACTTGAAACATGTGCTTTTTTAAATTTTGAAAATGGACAAAGTAGTTTTTTACTCAGTATGACAATAAAGATCTTAGAATCCTGAGATAATGCGAAAAAAGCAATAAAAATGTATTCCAACATAATTCCTAATCCAAATGTGCAAAATTTCTAAAAATGCCTGTGATATTGAATCAATGTGAGTTTTACTAAAAAAGATTGTTTTTCTATGGTTTGCAACTACAAAAATTAGGTTCTACTCAATATGATTGTATACTGTAACACTCAATATGACAGTTATTTAAACATAACTTCTAAACCACACATGACAAATGGCTAATAATGCCTGAAATAATGCATCTTCGGGAGTTTTGATCGAAACTTATGCTTTTTAAAATCTTGCAAATGCAAAAAGTAGTTTTTTTATTCAATAAGACAGTAAGGTTTCTACAATCCTGAGATAATGCGAAAAAAGCAATAAAAATGTATTCAAACATAACTTATAAACCACACATGCAAAATGGCTTATAAAGTCTGGAGATATTCATCTTTGTCAGTTGTACTAGAAAAATGATCATTTGTAAGGTTTGCAAAGACATACAGTTGTTTTGTAATTCAAAACAGCTGTATATTTGTCATACTAAATATGAAAGGTTTATAGACATAACTCCAAAACCAAATATAATTTCTGTCAAAAAAGCCTGTAATATTGAATTTATGTGAGTTTTACAAGAATCAAGTATTTTGGAAAGGTTCACAAATACAGAAATTAGGTTTTATTCACTATGACAGTATACTGTCAAACTCAATAAGAAAGTTTTTGAAACATAATTCCAAAAATACACATGCAAAATGTCTAATAACGCCTGAAGATATGTATCTTTAAGAGTTTTACTGGAAAGAAACATTTGGCAAGGTTTGCAAAAACAACAAGTAATGTTTTACTCAATTTGACAGTATCATACTTACAATCCTGAGATAATGCGAAAAAAGCAATAAAAATGTATTACAAATCATTCCTAATCCAAACGTGCAAAATGTCTAAAAAAGAATGTGAAATTGAATCCATGGGAGTTTTACCAGGAACAGTTATTTGTATATGGTTTGCAAATCAAAAATGATGTTTTATTCAATATGACTCTATACTGTAACACTCAATATTACAGTTATTTAAACATAACTTCTAAACCACACATGAAAAATGGCCAATAATGCCTGAAATAATGTATCTCTGAGAGTTTTACTTGAAACATGTGCTTTTTTAAATTTTGAAAATGGACAAAGTAGTTTTTTACTCAGTATGACAATAAAGATCTTAGAATCCTGAGATAATGCGAAAAAAGCAATAAAAATGTATTCCAACATAATTCCTAATCCAAATGTGCAAAATTTCTAAAAATGCCTGTGATATTGAATCAATGTGAGTTTTACTAAAAAAAAAATTGTTTTTCTATGGTTTGCAACTACAAAAATTAGGTTCTACTCAGTATGATTGTATACTGTAACACTCAATATGACAGTTATTTAAACATAACTTCTAAACCACACATGAAAAATGGCTAATAATGCCTGAAATAATGCATCTTCGGGAGTTTTGATCGAAACATATGCTTTTTAAAATCTTGCAAATGCAAAAAGTAGTTTTTTATTCAATAAGACAGTAAGGTTTCTACAATCCTGAGATAATGCGAAAAAAGCAATAAAAATGTATTCAAACATAACTTATAAACCACACATGCAAAATGGCTTATAATGTCTGGAGATATTCATCTTTGTCAGTTGTACTAGAAAAATGATCATTTGTAAGGTTTGCAAAGACATAAAGTTGTTTTGTAATTCAAAACAGCTGTATATTTGTCATACTAAATATGAAAGGTTTATAGACATAACTCCAAAACCAAACATAATTTATGTCAAAAAAAGCCTGTAATATTGAATTTATGTGAGTTTTACAAGAATCAAGTATTTTGGAAAGGTTCACAAATACAGAAATTAGGTTTTATTCACTATGACAGTATACTGTCAAACTCAATAAGAAAGTTTTTGAAACATAATTCCAAAAATACACATGCAAAATGTCTAATAACGTCTGAAGATATGTATCTTTAAGAGTTTTACTGGAAAGAAACATTTGGCAAGGTTTGCAAAAACAACAAGTAATGTTTTACTCAATTTGACAGTATCATACTTACAATCCTGAGATAATGCGAAAAAAGCAATAAAAATGTATTACAAATCATTCCTAATCCAAACGTGCAAAATGTCTAAAAAAGAATGTGAAATTGAATCCATGGGAGTTTTACCAGGAACAGTTATTTGTATATGGTTTGCAAATCAAAAATGATGTTTTATTCAATTTGACTCTATACTGTAACACTCAATATTACAGTTATTTAAACATAACTTCTAAACCACACATGAAAAATGGCCAATAATGCCTGAAATAATGTATATCTGAGAGTTTTACTTGAAACATGTGCTTTTTTAAATTTTGAAAATGGACAAAGTAGTTTTTTACTCAGTATGACAATAAAGATCTTAGAATCCTGAGATAATGCGAAAAAAGCAATACAAATGTATTCCAACATAATTCCTAATCCAAATGTGCAAAATTTGTAAAAATGCTTGTGATATTGAATCAATGTGAGTTTTACTAAAAAAGATTGTTTTTCTATGGTTTGCAACTACAAAAATTAGGTTGTACTCAATATGATTGTATACTGTAACACTCAATATGACAGTTATTTAAACATAACTTCTAAACCACACATGAAAAATGGCTAATAATGCCTGAAATAATGCATCTTCGGGAGTTTTGATCGAAACATATGCTTTTTAAAATCTTGCAAATGCAAAAAGTAGTTTTTTATTCAATAAGACAGTAAGGTTTCTACAATCCTGAGATAATGCGAAAAAAGCAATACAAATGTATTCAAACATAACTTATAAACCACACATGCAAAATGGCTTATAATTTCTGGAGATATTCATCTTTGTCAGTTGTACTAGAAAAATGATCATTTGTAAGGTTTGCAAAGACATAAAGTTGTTTTGTAATTCAAAACAGCTGTATATTTGTCATACTAAATATGAAAGGTTTATAGACATAACTCCAAAACCAAACATAATTTCTGTCAAAAAAAAGCCTGTAATATTGAATTTATGTGAGTTTTACAAGAATCAAGTATTTTGGAAAGGTTCACAAATACAGAAATTAGGTTTTTATTCACTATGACAGTATACTGTCAAACTCAATAAGAAAGTTTTTGAAACATAATTCCAAAAATACACATGCAAAATGTCTAATAACGCCTGAAGATATGTATCTTTAAGAGTTTTACTGGAAAGAAACATTTGGCAAGGTTTGCAAAAACAACAAGTAATGTTTTACTCAATTTGACAGTATCATACTTACAATCCTGAGATAATGCGAAAAAAAACAATAAAAATGTATTACAAATCATTCCTAATCCAAACGTGCAAAATGTCTAAAAAAGAATGTGAAATTGAATCCATGGGAGTTTTACCAGGAACAGTTATTTGTATATGGTTTGCAAATCAAAAATTATGTTTTATTCAATATGACTCTATACTGTAACACTCAATATTACAGTTATTTAAACATAACTTCTAAACCACACATGAAAAATGGCCAATACTGCCTGAAATAATGCATCTCTGAGAGTTTTACTTGAAACATGTGCTTTTTTAAATTTTGAAAATGGACAAAGTAGTTTTTTACTCAGTATGACAATAAAGATCTTAGAATCCTGAGATAATGCGAAAAAAGCTATAAAAATGTATTCCAACATAATTCCTAATCCAAATGTGCAAAATTTCTAAAAATGCCTGTGATATTGAATCAATGTGAGTTGTACTAAAAAAGATTGTATTTCTATGGTTTGCAATTACAAAAATTAGGTTCTACTCAATATGATTGTATACTGTAACACTCAATATGACAGTTATTTAAACATAACTTCTAAACCACACATGAAAAATGGCTAATAATGCCTGAAATAATGCATCTTCGGGAGTTTTGATCGAAACATATGCTTTTTAAAATATTGCAAATGCAAAAAGTAGTTTTTTATTCAATAAGACAGTAAGGTTTCTACAATCCTGAGATAATGCGAAAAAAGCAATTAAAATGTATTCAAGCATAACTTATAAACCTAAAATGCAAAATGGCTTATAATGTCTGGAGATATTCATCTTTGTCAGTTGTACTAGAAAAATAATCATTTTTAAGGTTTGCAAAGACATAAAGTTGTTTTGTAATTCAAAACAGCTGTATATTTGTCATACTAAATATGAAAGGTTTATAGACATAACTCCAAAACGAAACATAATTTCTGTCAAAAAAAGCCTGTAATATTGAATTTATGTGACTTTTACAAGAATCAAGTATTTTGGAAAGGTTCACAAATACAGAAATTAGGTTTTATTCACTATGACAGTGTACTGTCAAACTCAATAAGAAAGTTTTTGAAACATAATTCCAAAAATACACATGCGAAATGTCTAATAACGCCTGAAGATGTGTATCTTTAAGAGTTTTACTGGAAAGAAACATTTGGCAAGGTTTGCAAGAACAACAAGTAATGTTTTACTCAATTTGACAGTATCATACTTACAATCCTGAGATAATGCGAAAAAAGCAATAAAAATGTATTACAAATCATTCCTAATCCAAACGTGCAAAATGTCTAAAAAAGAATGTGAAATTGAATCCATGGGAGTTTTACCAGGAACAGTTATTTGTATATGGTTTGCAAATCAAAAATTATGTTTTATTCAATATGACTCTATACTGTAACACTCAATATTACAGTTATTTAAACATAACTTCTAAACCACACATGAAAAATGGCCAATAATGCCTGAAATAATGTATCTCTGAGAGTTTTACTTGAAATATGTGCTTTTTTAAATTTTGAAAATGGACAAAGTAGTTTTTTACTCAGTATGACAATAAAGATCTTAGAATCCTGAGATAATGCGAAAAAAGCAATAAAAATGTATTCCAACATAATTCCTAATCCAAATGTGCAAAATTTCTAAAAATGCCTGTGATATTGAATCAATGTGAGTATTACTAAAAAAGATTGTTTTTCTATGGTTTGCAACTACAAAAATTAGGTTCTACTCAATATGATTGTATACTGTAACACTCAATATGACAGTTATTTAAACATAACTTCTAAACCACACATGACAAATGGCTAATAATGCCTGAAATAATGCATCTTCGGGAGTTTTGATCGAAACTTATGCTTTTTAAAATCTTGCAAATGCAAAAAGTAGTTTTTTTTATTCAATAAGACAGTACGGTTTCTACAATCCTGAGATAATGCGAAAAAAGCAATAAAAATGTATTCAAACATAACTTATAAACCACACATGCAAAATGGCTTATAATGTCTGGAGATATTCATCTTTGTCAGTTGTACTAGAAAAATGATCATTTGGAAGGTTTGCAAAGACATACAGTTGTTTTGTAATTCAAAACAGCTGTATATTTGTCATACTAAATATGAAAGGTTTATAGACATAACTCCAAAACCAAACATAATTTCTGTCAAAAAAGCCTGTAATATTGAATTTATGTGACTTTTACAAGAATCACGTATTTTGGAAAGGTTCACAAATACAGAAATTAGGTTTTATTCACTATGACAATATACTGTCAAACTCAATAAGAAAGTTTTTGAAACATAATTCCAAAAATACACATGCAAAATGTCTAATAACGCCTGAAGATATGTATCTTTAAGAGTTTTACTGGAAAGAAACATTTGGCAAGGTTTGCAAAAACAACAAGTAATGTTTTACTCAATTTGACAGTATCATACTTACAATCCTGAGATAATGCGAAAAAAGCAATAAAAATGTTTTACAAATCATTCCTAATCCAAACGTGCAAAATGTCTAAAAAATAATGTGAAATTGAATCCATGGGAGTTTTACCAGGAACAGTTATTTGTATATGGTTTGCAAATCAAAAATTATGTTTTATTCAATATGACTCTATACTGTAACACTCAATATTACAGTTATTTAAACATAACTTCTAAACCACGCATGAAAAATGGCCAATAATGCCTGAAATAATGTATCTCTGAGAGTTTTACTTGAAACATGTGCTTTTTTAAATTTTTAAAATGGACAAAGTCGTTTTTTACTCAGTATGACAATAAAAATCTTAAAATCCTGAGATAATGCGAAAAAAGCAATAAAAATGTATTCAAACATAACTTATAAACCACACATGCAAAATGGCTTATAATGTCTGGAGATATTCATCTTTGTCAGTTGTACTAGAAAAATGATCATTTGTAAGGTTTGCAAAGACATAAAGTTGTTTTGTAATTCAAAACCGCTGTATATTTGTCATACTAAATATGAAAGGTTTATAGACATAACTCCAAAACCAAACATAATTTCTGTCAAAAAAAGCCTGTAATATTGAATTAATGTGAGTTTTACAAGAATCAAGTATTTTGGAAAGGTTCACAAATACAGAAATTAGGTTTTATTCACTATGACAGTATACTGTCAAACTCAATAAGAAAGTTTTTGAAACATAATTCCAAAAATACACATGCAAAATGTCTAATAACGCCTGAAGATATGTATCTTTAAGAGTTTTACTGGAAAGAAACATTTGGCAAGGTTTGCAAAAACAACAAGTAATGTTTTACTCAATTTGACAGTATCATACTTACAATCCTGAGATAATGCGAAAAAAGCAATAAAAATGTATTACAAATCATTCCTAATCCAAACGTGCAAAATGTCTAAAAAAGAATGTGAAATTGAATCCATGGGAGTTTTACCAGGAACAGTTATTTGTATATGGTTTGCAAATCAAAAATGATGTTTTATTCAATATGACTCTATAGTGTAACACTCAATATTACAGTTATTTAAACATAACTTCTAAACCACACATGAAAAATGGCCAATAATGCCTGAAATAATGTATATCTGAGAGTTTTACTTGAAACATGTGCTTTTTTAAATTTTGAAAATGGACAAAGTAGTTTTTTACTCAGTATGACAATAAAGATCTTAGAATCCTGAGATAATGCGAAAAAAGCAATACAAATGTATTTTTAACATAATTCCTAATCCAAATGTGCAAAATTTGTAAAAATGCTTGTGATATTGAATCAATGTGAGTTTTACTAAAAAAGATTGTTTTTCTATGGTTTGCAACTACAAAAATTAGGTTCTACTCAATATGATTGTATACTGTAACACTCAATATGACAGTTATTTAAACATAACTTCTAAACCACACGTGAAAAATGGCTAATAATGCCTGAAATAATGCATCTTCGGGAGTTTTGATCGAAACATATGCTTTTTAAAATCTTGCAAATGCAAAAAGTAGTTTTTTATTCAATAAGACAGTAAGGTTTCTACAATCCTGAGATAATGCGAAAAAAACAATAAAAATGTATTCAAACATAACTTATAAACCACACATGCAAAATGGCTTATAATGTCTGGAGATATTCATCTTTGTCAGTTGTACTAGAAAAATGATCATTTGTAAGGTTTGCAAAGACATAAAGTTGTTTTGTAATTCAAAACAGATGTATATTTGTCATACTAAATATGAAAGGTTTATAGACATAACTCCAAAACCAAACATAATTTCTGTCAAAAAAAGCCTGTAATATTGAATTTATGTGAGTTTTACAAGAATCAAGTATTTTGGAAAGGTTCACAAATACAGAAATTAGGTTTTATTCACTATGACAGTATACTGTCAAACTCAATAAGAAAGCTTTTGAAACATAATTCCAAAAATACACATGCAAAATGTCTAATAACGCCTGAAGATATGTATCTTTAAGAGTTTTACTGGAAAGAAACATTTGGCAAGGTTTGCAAAAACAACAAGTAATGTTTTACTCAATTTGACAGTATCATACTTACAATCCTGAGATAATGCGAAAAAAGCAATAAAAATGTATTACAAATCATTCCTAATCCAAACGTGCAAAATGTCTAAAAAAGAATGTGAAATTGAATCCATGGGAGTTTTACCAGGAACAGTTATTTTTATATGGTTTGCAAATCAAAAATGATGTTTTATTCAATATGACTCTATACTGTAACACTCAATATTACAGTTATTTAAACATAACTTCTAAACCACACATGAAAAATGGCCAATAATGCCTGAAATAATGTATCTCTGAGAGTTTTACTTGAAACATGTGCTTTTTTAAATTTTGAAAATGGACAAAGTCGTTTTTTACTCAGTATGACAATAAAAATCTTAGAATCCTGAGATAATGCGGAAAAAGCAATAAAAATGTATTCCAACATAATTCCTAATCCAAATGTGCAAAATTTCTAAAAATGCCTGTGATATTGAATCAATGTGAGTTTTACTAAAAAAGATTGATTTTCTATGGTTTGCAACTACAAAAATTAGGTTCTACTCAATATGACTGTATACTGTAACACTCAATATGACAGTTATTTAAACATAACTTCTAAACCACACATGAAAAATGGCTAATAATGCCCGAAATAATGCATCTTCGGCTTTTTGATCGAAACATATGCTTTTTAAAATCTTGCAAATGCAAAAAGTAGTTTTTTATTCAATAAGACAGTAAGGTTTCTACAATCCTGAGATAATGCGAAAAAAGCAATAAAAATGTATTCAAACATAACTTATAAACCACACATGCAAAATGGCTTATAATGTCTGGAGATATTCATCTTTGTCAGTTGTACTAGAAAAATGATCATTTGTAAGGTTTGCAAAGACATAAAGTTGTTTTGTAATTCAAAACAGCTGTATATTTGTCATACTAAATATGAAAGGTTTATAGACATAACTCCAAAACCAAACATAATTTCTGTCAAAAAAAGCCTGTAATATTGAATTTATGTGAGTTTTACAAGAATCAAGTATTTTGGAAAGGTTCACAAATACAGAAATTAGGTTTTATTCACTATGACAGTATACTGTCAAACTCAATAAGAAAGTTTTTGAAACATAATTCCAAAAATACACATGAAAAAAGGTCTAATAACGCCTGAAGATATGTATCTTTAAGAGTTTTACTGGAAAGAAACATTTGGCAAGGTTTGCAAAAACAACAAGTAATGTTTTACTCAATTTGACAGTATCATACTTACAATCCCGAGATAATGCGAAAAAAGCAATAAAAATGAATTACAAATCATTCCTAATCCAAACGTGCAAAATGTCTAAAAAAGAATGTGAAATTGAATCCATGGGAGTTTTACCAGGAACAGTTATTTGTATATGGTTTGCAAATCAAAAATTATGTTTTATTCAATATGACTCTATACTGTAATACTCAATATTACAGTTATTTAAACATAACTTCTAAACCATACATGAAAAATGGCCAATAATGCCTGAAATAATGTATCTCTGAGAGTTTTACTTGAAACATGTGCTTTTTTAAATTTTGAAAATGGACAAAGTCGTTTTTTACTCAGTATGACAATAAAAATCTTAGAATCCTGAGATAATGCGGAAAAAGCAATAAAAATGTATTCCAACATAATTCCTAATCCAAATGTGCAAAATTTCTAAAAATGCCTGTGATATTGAATCAATGTGAGTTTTACTAAAAAAGATTGATTTTCTATGGTTTGCAACTACAAAAATTAGGTTCTACTCAATATGACTGTATACTGTAACACTCAATATGACAGTTATTTAAACATAACTTCTAAACCACACATGAAAAATGGCTAATAATGCCTGAAATAATGCATCTTCGGGAGTTTTGATCGAAACATATGCTTTTTAAAATCTTGCAAATGCAAAAAGTAGTTTTTTATTCAATAAGACAGTAAGGTTTCTACAATCCTGAGATAATGCGAAAAAAGCAATAAAAATGTATTCAAACATAACTTATAAACCACACATGCAAAATGGCTTATAATGTCTGGAGATATTCATCTTTGTCAGTTGTACTAGAAAAATGATCATTTGTAAGGTTTGCAAAGACATAAAGTTGTTTTGTAATTCAAAACAGCTGTATATTTGTCATACTAAATATGAAAGGTTTATAGACAAAACTCCAAAACCAAACATAATTTCTGTCAAAAAAAGCCTGTAATATTGAATTTATGTGAGTTTTACAAGAATCAAGTATTTTGGAAAGGTTCACAAATACAGAAATTAGGTTTTATTCACTATGACAGTATACTGTCAAACTCAATAAGAAAGTTTTTGAAACATAATTCCAAAAATACACATGCAAAATGTCTAATAACGCCTGAAGATATGTATCTTTAAGAGTTTTACTGGAAAGAAACATTTGGCAAGGTTTGCAAAAACAACAAGTAATGTTTTACTCAATTTGACAGTATCATACTTACAATCCTGAGATAATGCGAAAAAAGCAATAAAAATGTTTTACAAATCATTCCTAATCCAAACGTGCAAAATGTCCAAAAAAGAATGTGAAATTGAATCCATGGGAGTTTTACCAGGAACAGTTATTTGTATATGGTTTGCAAATCAAAAATTATGTTTTATTCAATATGACTCTATACTGTAACACTCAATATTACAGTTATTTAAACATAACTTCTAAACCACACATGAAAAATGGCCAATAATGCCTGAAATAATGTATCTCTGAGAGTTTTACTTGAAACATGTGCTTTTTTAAATTTTGAAAATGGACAAAGTAGTTTTTTACTCAGTATGACAATAAAAATCTTAGAATCCTGAGATAATGCGAAAAAACAATAAAAATGTATTCCAACATAATTCCTAATCCAAATGTGCAAAATTTCTAAAAATGCCTGTGATATTGAATCAATGTGAGTTTTACTAAAAAAGATTGTTTTTCTATGGTTTGCAACTACAAAAATTAGGTTCTACTCAATATGACTGTATACTGTAACACTCAATATGACAGTTATTTAAACATAACTTCTAAACCACACATGAAAAATGGCTAATAATGCCTGAAATAATGCATCTTCGGGAGTTTTGATCGAAACTTATGCTTTTTAAAATCTTGCAAATGCAAAAAGTAGTTTTTTTATTCAATAAGACAGTAAGGTTTCTACAATCCTGAGATAATGCGAAAAAAGCAATAAAAATGTATTCAAACATAACTTATAAACCACACATGCAAAATGGCTTATAATGTCTGGAGATATTCATCTTTGTCAGTTGTACTAGAAAAATGATCATTTGTAAGGTTTGCAAAGACATACAGTTGTTTTGTAATTCAAAACAGCTGTATATTTGTCATACTAAATATGAAAGGTTAAAGACATAACTCCAAAACCAAACATAATTTCTGTCAAAAAAAGCCTTTAATATTGAATTTATGTGAGTTTTACAAGAATCAAGTATTTTGGAAAGGTTCACAAATACAGAAATTAGGTTTTATTCACTATGACAGTATACTGTCAAACTCAATAAGAAAGTTTTTGAAACATAATTCCAAAAATACACATGCAAAATATCTAATAACGCCTGAAGATATGTATCTTTAAGAGTTTTACTGGAAAGAAACATTTGGCAAGGTTTGCAAAAACAACAAGTAATGTTTTACTCAATTTGACAGTATCATACTTACAATCCTGAGATAAATCGAAAAAAGCAATAAAAATGTATTACAAATCATTCCTAATCCAAACGTGCAAAATGTCTAAAAAAGAATGTGAAATTGAATCCATGGGAGTTTTACCAGGAACAGTTATTTGTATATGGTTTGCAAATCAAAAATTATGTTTTATTCAATATGACTCTATACTGTAACACTCGATATTACAGTTATTTAAACATAACTTCTAAACCACACATGAAAAATGGCCAATAATGCCTGAAATAATGTATCTCTGAGAGTTTTACTTGAAACGTGCTTTTTTAAATTTTGAAAATGGACAAAGTCGTTTTTTACTCAGTATGACAATAAAAATCTTAGAATCCTGAGATAATGCGAAAAAAGCAATAAAAATGTATTCCAACATAATTCCTAATCCAAATGTGCAAAATTTCTAAAAATGCCTGTGATATTGAATCAATGTGAGTTTTACTAAAAAAGATTGTTTTTCTATGGTTTGCAACTACAAAAATTAGGTTCTACTCAATATGACTGTATACTGTAACACTCAATATGACAGTTATTTAAACATAACTTCTAAACCACACATGAAAAATGGCTAATAATGCCTGAAATAATGCATCTTCGGGAGTTTTGATCGAAACATATGCTTTTTAAAATCTTGCAAATGCAAAAAGTAGTTTTTTATTCAATAAGACAGTAAGGTTTCTACAATCCTGAGATAATGCAAAAAAAGCAATAAAAATGTATTCAAACATAACTTATAAACCACACATGCAAAATGGCTTATAATGTCTGGAGATATTCATCTTTGTCAGTTGTACTAGAAAAATTATCATTTGTAAGGTTTGCAAAGACATACAGTTGTTTTGTAATTCAAAACAGCTGTATATTTGTCATACTAAATATGAAAGGTTTATAAACATAACTCCAAAACCAAACATAATTTCTGTCAAAAAAAGCCTGTAATATTGAATTTATGTGAGTTTTACAAGAATCAAGTATTTTGGAAAGGTTCACAAATACAGAAATTAGGTTTTATTCACTATGACAGTATACTGTCAAACTCAATAAGAAAGTTTTTGAAACATAATTCCAAAAATACACATGCAAAATGTCTAATAACGCCTGAAGATATGTATCTTTAAGAGTTTTACTGGAAAGAAACATTTGGCAAGGTTTGCAAAAACAACAAGTAATGTTTTACTCAATTTGACAGTATCATACTTACAATCCTGAGATAATGCGAAAAAAGCAATAAAAATGTATTACAAATCATTCCTAATCCAAACGTGCAAAATGTCTAAAAAAGAATGTGAAATTGAATCCATGGGAGTTTTACCAGGAACAGTTATTTGTATATGGTTTGCAAATCAAAAATTATGTTTTATTCAATATGACTCTATACTGTAACACTCGATATTACAGTTATTTAAACATAACTTCTAAACCACACATGAAAAATGGCCAATAATGCCTGAAATAATGTATCTCTGAGAGTTTTACTTGAAAGATGTGCTTTTTTAAATTTTGAAAATGGACAAAGTCGTTTTTTACTCAGTATGACAATAAAAATCTTAGAACCCTGAGATAATGCGAAAAAAGCAATAAAAATGTATTCCAACATAATTCCTAATCCAAATGTGCAAAATTTCTAAAAACGCCTGTGATATTGAAACAATGTGAGTTTTACTAAAAAAGATTGTTTTTCTATGGTTTGCAACTACAAAAATTAGGTTCTACTCAATATGACTGTATACTGTAACACTCAATATGACAGTTATTTAAACATAACTTCTAAACCACACATGAAAAATGGCTAATAATGCCTGAAATAATGCATCTTCGGGAGTTTTGATCGAAACATATGCTTTTTAAAATCTTGCAAATGCAAAAAGTAGTTTTTTATTCAATAAGACAGTAAGGTTTCTACAATCCTGAGATAATGCGAAAAAAGCAATAAAAATGTATTCAAACATAACTTATAAACCACACATGCAAAATGGCTTATAATGTCTGGAGATATTCATCTTTGTCAGTTGTACTAGAAAAATTATCATTTGTAAGGTTTGCAAAGACATAAAGTTGTTTTGTAATTCAAAACAGCTGTATATTTGTCATACTAAATATGAAAGGTTTATAGACATAACTCCAAAACCAAACATAATTTCTGTCAAAAAAAAGCCTGTAATATTGAATTTATGTGAGTTTTACAAGAATCAAGTATTTTGGAAAGGTTCACAAATACAGAAATTAGGTTTTATTCACTATGACAGTATACTGTCAAACTCAATAAGAAAGTTTTTGAAACATAATTCCAAAAATACACATGCAAAATGTCTAATAACGCCTGAAGATATGTATCTTTAAGAGTTTTACTGGAAAGAAACATTTGGCAAGGTTTGCAAAAACAACAAGTAATGTTTTACTCAATTTGACAGTATCATACTTACAATCCTGAGATAATGCGAAAAAAGCAATAAAAATGTTTTACAAATCATTCCTAATCCAAACGTGCAAAATGTCTAAAAAATAATGTGAAATTGAATCCATGGGAGTTTTACCAGGAACAGTTATTTGTATATGGTTTGCAAATCAAAAATTATGTTTTATTCAATATGACTCTATACTGTAACACTCAATATTACAGTTATTTAAACATAACTTCTAAACCACACATGAAAAATGGCCAATAATGCCTGAAATAATGTATCTCTGAGAGTTTTACTTGAAACGTGCTTTTTTAAATTTTGAAAATGGACAAAGTCGTTTTTTACTCAGTATGACAATAAAAATCTTAGAATCCTGAGATAATGCGAAAAAAGCAATAAAAATGTATTCCAACATAATTCCTAATCCAAATGTGCAAAATTTCTAAAAATGCCTGTGATATTGAATCAATGTGAGTTTTACTAAAAAAGATTGTTTTTCTATGGTTTGCAACTACAAAAATTAGGTTCTACTCAATATGATTGTATACTGTAACACTCAATATGACAGTTATTTAAACATAACTTCTAAACCACACATGAAAAATGGCTAATAATGCCTGAAATAATGCATCTTCGGGAGTTTTGATCGAAACTTATGCCTTTTAAAATCTTGCAAATGCAAAAAGTAGTTTTTTAATTCAATAAGACAGTAAGGTTTCTACAATCCTGAGATAATGCGAAAAAAGCAATAAAAATGTATTCAAACATAACTTATAAACCACACATGCAAAATGGCTTATAATGTCTGGAGATATTCATCTTTGTCAGTTGTACTAGAAAAATGATCATTTGTAAGGTTTGCAAAGACATACAGTTGTTTTGTAATTCAAAACAGCTGTATATTTGTCATACTAAATATGAAAGGTTTATAGACATAACTCCAAAACCAAACATAATTTCTGTCAAAAAAAGCCTGTAATATTGAATTTATGTGAGTTTTACAAGAATCAAGTATTTTGGAAAGGTTCACAAATACAGAAATTAGGTTTTATTCACTATGACAGTATACTGTCAAACTCAATAAGAAAGTTTTTGAAACATAATTCCAAAAATACACATGCAAAATGTCTAATAACGCCTGAAGATATGTATCTTTAAGAGTTTTACTGGAAAGAAACATTTGGCAAGGTTTGCAAAAACAACAAGTAATGTTTTACTCAATTTGACAGTATCATACTTACAATCCTGAGATAATGCGAAAAAAGCAATAAAAATGTATTACAAATCATTCCTAATCCAAACGTGCAAAATGTCTAAAAAAGAATGTGAAATTGAATCCATGGGAGTTTTACCAGGAACAGTTATTTGTATATGGTTTGCAAATCAAAAATGATGTTTTATTCAATATGACTCTATAGTGTAACACTCAATATTACAGTTATTTAAACATAACTTCTAAACCACACATGAAAAATGGCCAATAATGCCTGAAATAATGTATATCTGAGAGTTTTACTTGAAACATGTGCTTTTTTAAATTTTGAAAATGGACAAAGTAGTTTTTTACTCAGTATGACAATAAAGATCTTAGAATCCTGAGATAATGCGAAAAAAGCAATACAAATGTATTCCAACATAATTCCTAATCCAAATGTGCAAAATTTGTAAAAATGCTTGTGATATTGAATCAATGTGAGTTTTACTAAAAAAGATTGTTTTTCTATGGTTTGCAACTACAAAAATTAGGTTCTACTCAATTTGACTGTATACTGTAACACTCAATATGACAGTTATTTAAACATAACTTCTAAACCACACATGAAAAATGGCTAATAATGCCTGAAATAATGCATCTTCGGGAGTTTTGATCGAAACATATGCTTTTTAAAATCTTGCAAATGCAAAAAGTAGTTTTTTATTCAATAAGACAGTAAGGTTTCTACAATCCTGAGATAATGCGAAAAAAGCAATAAAAATGTATTCAAACATAACTTATAAACCACACATGCAAAATGGCTTATAATGTCTGGAGATATTCATCTTTGTCAGTTGTACTAGAAAAATGATCATTTGTAAGGTTTGCAAAGACATAAAGTTGTTTTGTAATTCAAAACAGCTGTATATTTGTCATACTAAATATGAAAGGTTTATAGACATAACTCCAAAACCAAACATAATTTCTGTCAAAAAAAGCCTGTAATATTGAATTTATGTGAGTTTTACAAGAATCAAGTATTTTGGAAAGGTTCACAAATACAGAAATTAGGTTTTATTCACTATGACAGTATACTGTCAAACTCAATAAGAAAGTTTTTGAAACATAATTCCAAAAATACACATGAAAAAAGGTCTAATAACGCCTGAAGATATGTATCTTTAAGAGTTTTACTGGAAAGAAACATTTGGCAAGGTTTGCAAAAACAACAAGTAATGTTTTACTCAATTTGACAGTATCATACTTACAATCCCGAGATAATGCGAAAAAAGCAATAAAAATGAATTACAAATCATTCCTAATCCAAACGTGCAAAATGTCTAAAAAAGAATGTGAAATTGAATCCATGGGAGTTTTACCAGGAACAGTTATTTGTATATGGTTTGCAAATCAAAAATTATGTTTTATTCAATATGACTCTATACTGTAATACTCAATATTACAGTTATTTAAACATAACTTCTAAACCATACATGAAAAATGGCCAATAATGCCTGAAATAATGTATCTCTGAGAGTTTTACTTGAAACATGTGCTTTTTTAAATTTTGAAAATGGACAAAGTCGTTTTTTACTCAGTATGACAATAAAAATCTTAGAATCCTGAGATAATGCGGAAAAAGCAATAAAAATGTATTCCAACATAATTCCTAATCCAAATGTGCAAAATTTCTAAAAATGCCTGTGATATTGAATCAATGTGAGTTTTACTAAAAAAGATTGATTTTCTATGGTTTGCAACTACAAAAATTAGGTTCTACTCAATATGACTGTATACTGTAACACTCAATATGACAGTTATTTAAACATAACTTCTAAACCACACATGAAAAATGGCTAATAATGCCTGAAATAATGCATCTTCGGGAGTTTTGATCGAAACATATGCTTTTTAAAATCTTGCAAATGCAAAAAGTAGTTTTTTATTCAATAAGACAGTAAGGTTTCTACAATCCTGAGATAATGCGAAAAAAGCAATAAAAATGTATTCAAACATAACTTATAAACCACACATGCAAAATGGCTTATAAAGTCTGGAGATATTCATCTTTGTCAGTTGTACTAGAAAAATGATCATTTGTAAGGTTTGCAAAGACATAAAGTTGTTTTGTAATTCAAAACAGCTGTATATTTGTCATACTAAATATGAAAGGTTTATAGACAAAACTCCAAAACCAAACATAATTTCTGTCAAAAAAAGCCTGTAATATTGAATTTATGTGAGTTTTACAAGAATCAAGTATTTTGGAAAGGTTCACAAATACAGAAATTAGGTTTTATTCACTATGACAGTATACTGTCAAACTCAATAAGAAAGTTTTTGAAACATAATTCCAAAAATACACATGCAAAATGTCTAATAACGCCTGAAGATATGTATCTTTAAGAGTTTTACTGGAAAGAAACATTTGGCAAGGTTTGCAAAAACAACAAGTAATGTTTTACTCAATTTGACAGTATCATACTTACAATCCTGAGATAATGCGAAAAAAGCAATAAAAATGTTTTACAAATCATTCCTAATCCAAACGTGCAAAATGTCCAAAAAAGAATGTGAAATTGAATCCATGGGAGTTTTACCAGGAACAGTTATTTGTATATGGTTTGCAAATCAAAAATTATGTTTTATTCAATATGACTCTATACTGTAACACTCGATATTACAGTTATTTAAACATAACTTCTAAACCACACATGAAAAATGGCCAATAATGCCTGAAATAATGTATCTCTGAGAGTTTTACTTGAAACGTGCTTTTTTAAATTTTGAAAATGGACAAAGTCGTTTTTTACTCAGTATGACAATAAAAATCTTAGAATCCTGAGATAATGCGAAAAAAGCAATAAAAATGTATTCCAACATAATTCCTAATCCAAATGTGCAAAATTTCTAAAAATGCCTGTGATATTGAATCAATGTGAGTTTTACTAAAAAAGATTGTTTTTCTATGGTTTGCAACTACAAAAATTAGGTTCTACTCAATATGACTGTATACTGTAACACTCAATATGACAGTTATTTAAACATAACTTCTAAACCACACATGAAAAATGGCTAATAATGCCTGAAATAATGCATCTTCGGGAGTTTTGATCGAAACATATGCTTTTTAAAATCTTGCAAATGCAAAAAGTAGTTTTTTATTCAATAAGACAGTAACGTTTCTACAATCCTGAGATAATGCGAAAAAAGCAATAAAAATGTATTCAAACATAACTTATAAACCACACATGCAAAATGGCTTATAATGTCTGGAGATATTCATCTTTGTCAGTTGTACTAGAAAAATTATCATTTGTAAGGTTTGCAAAGACATAAAGTTGTTTTGTAATTCAAAACAGCTGTATATTTGTCATACTAAATATGAAAGGTTTATAGACATAACTCCAAAACCAAACATAATTTCTGTCAAAAAAAAGCCGCTAATATTGAATTTATGTGAGTTTTACAAGAATCAAGTATTTTGGAAAGGTTCACAAATACAGAAATTAGGTTTTATTCACTATGACAGTATACTGTCAAACTCAATAAGAAAGTTTTTGAAACATAATTCCAAAAATACACATGCAAAATGTCTAATAACGCCTGAAGATATGTATCTTTAAGAGTTTTACTGGAAAGAAACATTTGGCAAGGTTTGCAAAAACAACAAGTAATGTTTTACTCAATTTGACAGTATCATACTTACAATCCTGAGATAATGCGAAAAAAGCAATAAAAATGTTTTACAAATCATTCCTAATCCAAACGTGCAAAATGTCTAAAAAAGAATGTGAAATTGAATCCATGGGAGTTTTACCAGGAACAGTTATTTGTATATGGTTTGCAAATCAAAAATTATGTTTTATTCAATATGACTCTATACTGTAACACTCGATATTACAGTTATTTAAACATAACTTCTAAACCACACATGAAAAATGGCCAATAATGCCTGAAATAATGTATCTCTGAGAGTTGTACTTGAAACATGTGCTTTTTTAAATTTTGAAAATGGACAAAGTAGTTTTTTACTCAGTATGACAATAAAGATCTTGTAATCCTGAGATAATGCGAAAAAAGCAATAAAAATGTATTCCAACATAATTCCTAATCCAAATGTGCAACATTTCTAAAAATGCCTGTGATATTGAATCAATGTGAGTTGTACTAAAAAAGATTGTTTTTCTATGGTTTGCAACTACAAAAATTAGGTTCTACTCAATATGATTGTATACTGTAACACTCAATATGACAGTTATTTAAACATAACTTCTAAACCACACATGAAAAATGGCTAATAATGCCTGAAATAATGCATCTTCGGGAGTTTTGATCGAAACATATGCTTTTTAAAATCTTGCAAATGCAAAAAGTAGTTTTTTATTCAATAAGACAGTAAGGTTTCTACAATCCTGAGATAATGCGAAAAAAGCAATAAAAATGTATTCAAACATAACTTATAAACCACACATGCAAAATGGCTTATAATGTCTGGAGATATTCATCTTTGTCAGTTGTACTAGAAAAATTATCATTTGTAAGGTTTGCAAAGACATAAAGTTGTTTTGTAATTCAAAACAGCTGTATATTTGTCATACTAAATATGAAAGGTTTATAGACATAACTCCAAAACCAAACATAATTTCTGTCAAAAAAAAGCCTGTCTATATTGAATTTATGTGAGTTTTACAAGAATCAAGTATTTTGGAAAGGTTCACAAATACAGAAATTAGGTTTTATTCACTATGACAGTATACTGTCAAACTCAATAAGAAAGTTTTTGAAACATAATTCCAAAAATACACATGCAAAATGTCTAATAACGCCTGAAGATATGTATCTTTAAGAGTTTTACTGGAAAGAAACATTTGGCAAGGTTTGCAAAAACAACAAGTAATGTTTTACTCAATTTGACAGTATCATACTTACAATCCTGAGATAATGCGAAAAAAGCAATAAAAATGTTTTACAAATCATTCCTAATCCAAACGTGCAAAATGTCTAAAAAATAATGTGAAATTGAATCCATGGGAGTTTTACCAGGAACAGTTATTTGTATATGGTTTGCAAATCAAAAATTATGTTTTATTCAATATGACTCTATACTGTAACACTCAATATTACAGTTATTTAAACATAACTTCTAAACCACACATGAAAAATGGCCAATAATGCCTGAAATAATGTATCTCTGAGAGTTTTACTTGAAACATGTGCGTTTTTAAATTTTGAAAATGGACAAAGTCGTTTTTTACTCAGTATGACAATAAAAATCTTAGAATCCTGAGATAATGCGAAAAAAGCAATAACATGTATTCCAACATAATTCCTAATCCAAATGTGCAAAATTTCTAAAAATGCCTGTGATATTGAATCAATGTGAGTTTTACTACAAAAGATTGTTTTTCTATGGTTTGCAACTACAAAAATTAGGTTCTACTCAATATGATTGTATACTGTAACACTCAATATGACAGTTATTTAAACATAACTTCTAAACCACACATGAAAAATGGCTAATAATGCCTGAAATAATGCATCTTCGGGAGTTTTGATCGAAACTTATGCTTTTTAAAATCTTGCAAATGCAAAAAGTAGTTTTTTAATTCAATAAGACAGTAAGGTTTCTACAATCCTGAGATAATGCGAAAAAAGCAATAAAAATGTATTCAAACATAACTTATAAACCACACATGCAAAATGGCTTATAATGTCTGGAGATATTCATCTTTGTCAGTTGTACTAGAAAAATGATCATTTGTAAGGTTTGCAAAGACATACAGTTGTTTTGTAATTCAAAACAGCTGTATATTTGTCATACTAAATATGAAAGGTTTATAGACATAACTCCAAAACCAAACATAATTTCTGTCAAAAAAAGCCTGTAATATTGAATTTATGTGAGTTTTACAAGAATCAAGTATTTTGGAAAGGTTCACAAATACAGAAATTAGGTTTTATTCACTATGACAGTATACTGTCAAACTCAATAAGAAAGTTTTTGAAACATAATTCCAAAAATACACATGCAAAATGTCTAATAACGCCTGAAGATATGTATCTTTAAGAGTTTTACTGGAAAGAAACATTTGGCAAGGTTTGCAAAAACAACAAGTAATGTTTTACTCAATTTGACAGTATCATACTTACAATCCTGAGATAATGCGAAAAAAGCAATAAAAATGTATTACAAATCATTCCTAATCCAAACGTGCAAAATGTCTAAAAAAGAATGTGAAATTGAATCCATGGGAGTTTTACCAGGAACAGTTATTTGTATATGGTTTGCAAATCAAAAATTATGTTTTATTCAATATGACTCTATACTGTAACACTCAATATTACAGTTATTTAAACATAACTTCTAAACCACACATGAAAAATGGCCAATACTGCCTGAAATAATGTATCTCTGAGAGTTTTACTTGAAACATGTGCTTTTTTAAATTTTGAAAATGGACAAAGTAGTTTTTTACTCAGTATGACAATAAAGATCTTAGAATCCTGAGATAATGCGAAAAAAGCAATAAAAATGTATTCCAACATAATTCCTAATCCAAATGTGCAAAATTTCTAAAAATGCCTGTGATATTGAATCAATGTGAGTTTTACTAAAAAAGATTGTTTTTCTATGGTTTGCAACTACAAAAATTTGGTTCTACTCAATATGATTGTATACTGTAACACTCAATATGACAGTTATTTAAACATAACTTCTAAACCACACATGAAAAATGGCTAATAATGCCTGAAATAATGCATCTTCGGGAGTTTTGATCGAAACATATGCTTTTTAAAATCTTGCAAATGCAAAAAGTAGATTTTTATTCAATAAGACAGTAAGGTTTCTACAATCCTGAGATAATGCGAAAAAAGCAATAAAAATGTATTCAAACATAACTTATAAACCACACATGCAAAATGGCTTATAATGTCTGGAGATATTCATCTTTGTCAGTTGTACTAGAAAAATTATCATTTGTAAGGTTTGCAAAGACATAAAGTTGTTTTGTAATTCAAAACAGCTGTATATTTGTCATACTAAATATGAAAGGTTTATAGACATAACTCCAAAACCAAACATAATTTCTGTCAAAAAAAAGCCTGTAATATTGAATTTATGTGAGTTTTACAAGAATCAAGTATTTTGGAAAGGTTCACAAATACAGAAATTAGGTTTTATTCACTATGACAGTATACTGTCAAACTCAATAAGAAAGTTTTTGAAACATAATTCCAAAAATACACATGCAAAATGTCTAATAACGCCTGAAGATATGTATCTTTAAGAGTTTTACTGGAAAGAAACATTTGGCAAGGTTTGCAAAAACAACAAGTAATGTTTTACTCAATTTGACAGTATCATACTTACAATCCTGAGATAATGCGAAAAAAGCAATAAAAATGTTTTACAAATCATTCCTAATCCAAACGTGCAAAATGTCTAAAAAATAATGTGAAATTGAATCCATGGGAGTTTTACCAGGAACAGTTATTTGTATATGGTTTGCAAATCAAAAATTATGTTTTATTCAATATGACTCTATACTGTAACACTCAATATTACAGTTATTTAAACATAACTTCTAAACCACACATGAAAAATGGCCAATAATGCCTGAAATAATGTATCTCTGAGAGTTTTACTTGAAACATGTGCGTTTTTAAATTTTGAAAATGGACAAAGTCGTTTTTTACTCAGTATGACAATAAAAATCTTAGAATCCTGAGATAATGCGAAAAAAGCAATAACATGTATTCCAACATAATTCCTAATCCAAATGTGCAAAATTTCTAAAAATGCCTGTGATATTGAATCAATGTGAGTTTTACTACAAAAGATTGTTTTTCTATTGTTTGCAACTACAAAAATTAGGTTCTACTCAATATGATTGTATACTGTAACACTCAATATGACAGTTATTTAAACATAACTTCTAAACCACACATGAAAAATGGCTAATAATGCCTGAAATAATGCATCTTCGGGAGTTTTGATCGAAACTTATGCTTTTTAAAATCTTGCAAATGCAAAAAGTAGTTTTTTAATTCAATAAGACAGTAAGGTTTCTACAATCCTGAGATAATGCGAAAAAAGCAATAAAAATGTATTCAAACATAACTTATAAACCACACATGCAAAATGGCTTATAATGTCTGGAGATATTCATCTTTGTCAGTTGTACTAGAAAAATGATCATTTGTAAGGTTTGCAAAGACATACAGTTGTTTTGTAATTCAAAACAGCTGTATATTTGTCATACTAAATATGAAAGGTTTATAGACATAACTCCAAAACCAAACATAATTTCTGTCAAAAAAAGCCTGTAATATTGAATTTATGTGAGTTTTACAAGAATCAAGTATTTTGGAAAGGTTCACAAATACAGAAATTAGGTTTTATTCACTATGACAGTATACTGTCAAACTCAATAAGAAAGTTTTTGAAACATAATTCCAAAAATACACATGCAAAATGTCTAATAACGCCTGAAGATATGTATCTTTAAGAGTTTTACTGGAAAGAAACATTTGGCAAGGTTTGCAAAAACAACAAGTAATGTTTTACTCAATTTGACAGTATCATACTTACAATCCTGAGATAATGCGAAAAAAGCAATAAAAATGTATTACAAATCATTCCTAATCCAAACGTGCAAAATGTCTAAAAAAGAATGTGAAATTGAATCCATGGGAGTTTTACCAGGAACAGTTATTTGTATATGGTTTGCAAATCAAAAATTATGTTTTATTCAATATGACTCTATACTGTAACACTCAATATTACAGTTATTTAAACATAACTTCTAAACCACACATGAAAAATGGCCAATACTGCCTGAAATAATGTATCTCTGAGAGTTTTACTTGAAACATGTGCTTTTTTAAATTTTGAAAATGGACAAAGTAGTTTTTTACTCAGTATGACAATAAAGATCTTAGAATCCTGAGATAATGCGAAAAAAGCAATAAAAATGTATTCCAACATAATTCCTAATCCAAATGTGCAAAATTTCTAAAAATGCCTGTGATATTGAATCAATGTGAGTTTTACTAAAAAAGATTGTTTTTCTATGGTTTGCAACTACAAAAATTTGGTTCTACTCAATATGATTGTATACTGTAACACTCAATATGACAGTTATTTAAACATAACTTCTAAACCACACATGAAAAATGGCTAATAATGACTGAAATAATGCATCTTCGGGAGTTTTGATCGAAACATATGCTTTTTAAAATCTTGCAAATGCAAAAAGTAGTTTTTTATTCAATAAGACAGTAAGGTTTCTACAATCCTGAGATAATGCGAAAAAATCAATAAAAATGTATTCAAACATAACTTTTAAACCACACATGCAAAATGGCTTATAATGTCTGGAGATATTCATCTTTGTCAGTTGTACTAGAAAAATGATCATTTGTAAGGTTTGCAAAGACATAAAGTTGTTTTGTAATTCAAAACAGCTGTATATTTGTCATACTAATAATGAAAGGTTTATAGACATAACTCCAAAACCAAACATAATTTCTGTCAAAAAAAAAGCCTGTAATATTGAATTTATGTGAGTTTTACAAGAATCAAGTATTTTGGAAAGGTTCACAAATACAGAAATTAGGTTTTATTCACTATGACAGTATACTGTCAAACTCAATAAGAAAGTTTTTGAAACATAATTCCAAAAATACACATGCAAAATGTCTAATAACGCCTGAAGATATGTATCTTTAAGAGTTTTACTGGAAAGAAACATTTGGAAAGGTTTGCAAAAACAACAAGTAATGTTTTACTCAATTTGACAGTATCATACTTACAATCCTGAGATAATGCGAAAAAAGCAATAAAAATGTATTACAAATCATTCCTAATCCAAACGTGCAAAATGTCTAAAAAAGAATGTGAAATTGAATCCATGGGAGTTTTACCAGGAACAGTTATTTGTATATGGTTTGCAAATCAAAAATTATGTTTTATTCAATATGACTCTATATTGTAACACTCGATATTACAGTTATTTAAACATAACTTCTAAACCACACATGAAAAATGGCCAATAATGCCTGAAATAATGTATCTCTGAGAGTTTTACTTGAAACATGTGCTTTTTTAAATTTTGAAAATGGACAAAGTCGTTTTTTACTCAGTATGACAATAAAAATCTTAGAATCCTGAGATAATGCGAAAAAAGCAATAAAAATGTATTCCAACATAATTCCTAATCCAAATGTGCAAAATTTCTAAAAATGCCTGTGATATTGAATCAATGTGAGTTTTACTAAAAAAGATTGTTTTTCTATGGTTTGCAACTACAAAAATTAGGTTCTACTCAATATGACTGTATACTGTAACACTCAATATGACAGTTATTTAAACATAACTTCTAAACCACACATGAAAAATGGCTAATAATGCCTGAAATAATGCATCTTCGGGAGTTTTGATCGAAACATATGCTTTTTAAAATCTTGCAAATGCAAAAAGTAGTTTTTTATTCAATAAGACAGTAAGGTTTCTACAATCCTGAGATAATGCGAAAAAAGCAATAAAAATGTATTCAAACATAACTTATAAACCACACATGCAAAATGGCTTATAATGTCTGGAGATATTCATCTTTGTCAGTTGTACTAGAAAAATTATCATTTGTAAGGTTTGCAAAGACATACAGTTGTTTTGTAATTCAAAACAGCTGTATATTTGTCATACTAAATATGAAAGGTTTATAAACATAACTCCAAAACCAAACATAATTTCTGTCAAAAAAAGCCTGTAATATTGAATTTATGTGAGTTTTACAAGAATCAAGTATTTTGGAAAGGTTCACAAATACAGAAATTAGGTTTTATTCACTATGACAGTATACTGTCAAACTCAATAAGAAAGTTTTTGAAACATAATTCCAAAAATACACATGCAAAATGTCTAATAACGCCTGAAGATATGTATCTTTAAGAGTTTTACTGGAAAGAAACATTTGGCAAGGTTTGCAAAAACAACAAGTAATGTTTTACTCAATTTGACAGTATCATACTTACAATCCTGAGATAATGCGAAAAAAAGCAATAAAAATGTATTACAAATCATTCCTAATCCAAACGTGCAAAATGTCTAAAAAAGAATGTGAAATTGAATCCATGGGAGTTTTACCAGGAACAGTTATTTGTATATGGTTTGCAAATCAAAAATTATGTTTTATTCAATATGACTCTATACTGTAACACTCGATATTACAGTTATTTAAACATAACTTCTAAACCACACATGAAAAATGGCCAATAATGCCTGAAATAATGTATCTCTGAGAGTTTTACTTGAAACATGTGCTTTTTTAAATTTTGAAAATGGACAAAGTCGTTTTTTACTCAGTATGACAATAAAAATCTTAGAATCCTGAGATAATGCGAAAAAAGCAATAAAAATGTATTCCAACATAATTCCTAATCCAAATGTGCAAAATTTCTAAAAATGCCTGTGATATTGAATCAATGTGAGTTTTACTAAAAAAGATTGTTTTTCTATGGTTTGCAACTACAAAAATTAGGTTCTACTCAATATGACTGTATACTGTAACACTCAATATGACAGTTATTTAAACATAACTTCTAAACCACACATGAAAAATGGCTAATAATGCCTGAAATAATGCATCTTCGGGAGTTTTGATCGAAACATATGCTTTTTAAAATCTTGCAAATGCAAAAAGTAGTTTTTTATTCAATAAGACAGTAAGGTTTCTACAATCCTGAGATAATGCGAAAAAAGCAATAAAAATGTATTCAAACATAACTTATAAACCACACATGCAAAATGGCTTATAATGTCTGGAGATATTCATCTTTGTCAGTTGTATTAGAAAAATTATCATTTGTAAGGTTTGCAAAGACATAAAGTTGTTTTGTAATTCAAAACAGCTGTATATTTGTCATACTAAATATGAAAGGTTTATAGACATAACTCCAAAACCAAACATAATTTCTGTCAAAAAAAAGCCTGTAATATTGAATTTATGTGAGTTTTACAAGAATCAAGTATTTTGGAAAGGTTCACAAATACAGAAATTAGGTTTTATTCACTATGACAGTATACTGTCAAACTCAATAAGAACGTTTTTGAAACATAATTCCAAAAATACACATGCAAAATGTCTAATAACGCCTGAAGATATGTATCTTTAAGAGTTTTACTGGAAAGAAACATTTGGCAAGGTTTGCAAAAACAACAAGTAATGTTTTACTCAATTTGACAGTATCATACTTACAATCCTGAGATAATGCGAAAAAAGCAATAAAAATGTATTACAAATCATTCCTAATCCAAACGTGCAAAATGTCTAAAAAAGAATGTGAAATTGAATCCATGGGAGTTTTACCAGGAACAGTTATTTGTAGGTGGTTTGCAAATCAAAAATTATGTTTTATTCAATATGACTCTATACTGTAACACTCAATATTACAGTTATTTAAACATAACTTCTAAACCACATATGAAAAATGGCCAATACTGCCTGAAATAATGTATCTCTGAGAGTTTTACTTGAAACATGTGCTTTTTTAAATTTTGAAAATGGACAAAGTAGTTTTTTAATCAGTATGACAATAAAGATCTTAGAATCCTGAGATAATGCGAAAAAAGCAATAAAAATGTATTCCAACATAATTCCTAATCCAAATGTGCAAAATTTCTAAAAATGCCTGTGATATTGAATCAATGTGAGTTTTACTAAAAAAGATTGTTTTTCTATGGTTTGCAACTACAAAAATTAGGTTCTACTCAATATGATTGTATACTGTAACACTCAATATGACAGTTATTTAAACATAACTTCTAAACCACACATGAAAAATGGCTAATAATGCCTGAAATAATGCATCTTCGGGAGTTTTGATCGAAACATATGCTTTTTAAAATCTTGCAAATGCAAAAAGTAGTTTTTTATTCAATAAGACAGTAAGGTTTCTACAATCCTGAGATAATGCGAAAAAATCAATAAAAATGTATTCAAACATAACTTTTAAACCACACATGCAAAATGGCTTATAATGTCTGGAGATATTCATCTTTGTCAGTTGTACTAGAAAAATGATCATTTGTAAGGTTTGCAAAGACATAAAGTTGTTTTGTAATTCAAAACAGCTGTATATTTGTCATACTAATAATGAAAGGTTTATAGACATAACTCCAAAACCAAACATCATTTCTGTCAAAAAAAAGCCTGTAATATTGAATTTATGTGAGTTTTACAAGAATCAAGTATTTTGGAAAGGTTCACAAATACAGAAATTAGGTTTTATTCACTATGACAGTATACTGTCAAACTCAATAAGAAAGTTTTCGAAACATAATTCCAAAAATACACATGCAAAATGTCTAATAACGCCTGAAGATATGTATCTTTAAGAGTTTTACTGGAAAGAAACATTTGGCAAGGTTTGCAAAAACAACAAGTAATGTTTTACTCAATTTGACAGTATCATACTTACAATCCTGAGATAATGCGAAAAAAACAATAAAAATGTATTACAAATCATTCCTAATCCAAACGTGCAAAATGTCTAAAAAAGAATGTGAAATTGAATCCATGGGAGTTTTACCAGGAACAGTTATTTGTATATGGTTTGCAAATCAAAAATTATGTTTTATTCAATATGACTCTATACTGTAACACTCAATATTACAGTTATTTAAACATAACTTCTAAACCACACATGAAAAATGGCCAATAATGCCTGAAATAATGTATCTCTGAGAGTTTTACTTGAAACATGTGCTTTTTTAAATTTTGAAAATGGAAAAAGTCGTTTTTTACTCAGTATGACAATAAATATCTTAGAATCCTGAGATAATGCGAAAAAAGCAATAAAAATCTATTCCAACATAATTCCTAATCCAAATGTGCAAAATTTCTAAAAATGCCTGTGATATTGAATCAATGTGAGTTGTACTAAAAAAGATAGTTTTTCTATGGTTTGCAACTACAAACATTTGGTTCTACTCAATATGATTGTATACTGTAACACTCAATATGACAGTTATTTAAACATAACTTCTAAACCACACATGAAAAATGGCTAATAATGCCTGAAATAATGCATCTTCGGGAGTTTTGATCGAAACATATGCTTTTTAAAATCTTGCAAATGCAAAAAGTAGTTTTTTATTCAATAAGACAGTAAGGTTTCTACAATCCTGAGATAATGCGAAAAAAGCAATAAAAATGTATTCAAACATAACTTATAAACCACACATGCAAAATGGCTTATAATGTCTGGAGATATTCATCTTTGTCAGTTGTACTAGAAAAATGATCATTTGTAAGGTTTGCAAAGACATAAAGTTGTTTTGTAATTCAAAACAGCTGTATATTTGTCATACTAAATATGAAAGGTTTATAAACATAACTCCAAAACCAAACATAATTTCTGTCAAAAAAAGCCTGTAATATTGAATTTATGTGAGTTTTACAAGAATCAAGTATTTTGGAAAGGTTCACAAATACAGAAATTAGGTTTTATTCACTATGACAGTATACTGTCAAACTCAATAAGAAAGTTTTTGAAACATAATTCCAAAAATACACATGCAAAATGTCTAATAACGCCTGAAGATATGTATCTTTAAGAGTTTTACTGGAAAGAAACATTTGGCAAGGTTTGCAAAAACAACAAGTAATGTTTTACTCAATTTGACAGTATCATACTTACAATCCTGAGATAATGCGAAAAAAGCAATAAAAATGTATTACAAATCATTCCTAATCCAAACGTGCAAAATGTCTAAAAAAGAATGTGAAATTGAATCCATGGGAGTTTTACCAGGAACAGTTATTTGTATATGGTTTGCAAATCAAAAATTATGTTTTATTCAATATGACTCTATACTGTAACACTCGATATTACAGTTATTTAAACATAACTTCTAAACCACACATGAAAAATGGCCAATAATGCCTGAAATAATGTATCTCTGAGAGTTTTACTTGAAACATGTGCTTTTTTAAATTTTGAAAATGGACAAAGTCGTTTTTTACTCAGTATGACAATAAAAATCTTAGAATCCTGAGATAATGCGAAAAAAGCAATAAAAATGTATTCCAACATAATTCCTAATCCAAATGTGCAAAATTTCTAAAAATGCCTGTGATATTGAATCAATGTGAGTTTTACTAAAAAAGATTGTTTTTCTATGGTTTGCAACTACAAAAATTAGGTTCTACTCAATATGACTGTATACTGTAACACTCAATATGACAGTTATTTAAACATAACTTCTAAACCACACATGAAAAATGGCTAATAATGCCTGAAATAATGCATCTTCGGGAGTTTTGATCGAAACATATGCTTTTTAAAATCTTGCAAATGCAAAAAGTAGTTTTTTATTCAATAAGACAGTAAGGTTTCTACAATCCTGAGATAATGCGAAAAAAGCAATAAAAATGTATTCAAACATAACTTATAAACCACACATGCAAAATGGCTTATAATGTCTGGAGATATTCATCTTTGTCAGTTGTACTAGAAAAATTATCATTTGTAAGGTTTGCAAAGACATAAAGTTGTTTTGTAATTCAAAACAGCTGTATATTTGTCATACTAAATATGAAAGGTTTATAGACATAACTCCAAAACCAAACATAATTTCTGTCAAAAAAAAGCCTGTAATATTTAATTTATGTGAGTTTTACAAGAATCAAGTATTTTGGAAAGGTTCACAAATACAGAAATTAGGTTTTATTCACTATGACAGTATACTGTCAAACTCAATAAGAAAGTTTTTGAAACATAATTCCAAAAATACACATGCAAAATGTCTAATAACGCCTGAAGATATGTATCTTTAAGAGTTTTACTGGAAAGAAACATTTGGCAAGGTTTGCAAAAACAACAAGTTTGTTTTACTCAATTTGACAGTATCATACTTACAATCCTGAGATAATGCGAAAAAAGCAATAAAAATGTTTTACAAATCATTCCTAATCCAAACGTGCAAAATGTCTAAAAAATAATGTGAAATTGAATCCATGGGAGTTTTACCAGGAACAGTTATTTGTATATGGTTTGCAAATCAAAAATTATGTTTTATTCAATATGACTCTATACTGTAACACTCAATATTACAGTTATTTAAACATAACATCTAAACCACACATGAAAAATGGCCAATAATGCCTGAAATAATGTATCTCTGAGAGTTTTACTTGAAACATGTGCGTTTTTACATTTTGAAAATGGACAAAGTCGTTTTTTACTCAGTATGACGATAAAAATCTTAGAATCCTGAGATAATGCGAAAAAAGCAATAAAATGTATTCCAACATAATTCCTAATCCAAATGTGCAAAATTTCTAAAAATGCCTGTGATATTGAATCAATGTGAGTTTTACTACAAAAGATTGTTTTTCTATGGTTTGCAACTACAAAAATTAGGTTCTACTCAATATGATTGTATACTGTAACACTCAATATGACAGTTATTTAAACATAACTTCTAAACCACACATGAAAAATGGCTAATAATGCCTGAAATAATGCATATTCGGGAGTTTTGATCGAAACTTTTGCTTTTTAAAATCTTGCAAATGCAAAAAGTAGTTTTTTAATTCAATAAGACAGTAAGGTTTCTACAATCCTGAGATAATGCGAAAAAAGCAATACAAATGTATTCAAACATAACTTATTAACCACACATGCAAAATGGCTTATAATGTCTGGAGATATTCATCTTTGTCAGTTGTACTAGAAAAATGATCATTTGTAAGGTTTGCAAAGACATACAGTTGTTTTGTAATTCAAAACAGCTGTATATTTGTCATACTAAATATGAAAGGTTTATAGACATAACTCCAAAACCAAACATAATTTCTGTCAAAAAAAGCCTGTAATATTGAATTTATGTGAGTTTTACAAGAATCAAGTATTTTGGAAAGGTTCACAAATACAGAAATTAGGTTTTATTCACTATGACAGTATACTGTCAAACTCAATAAGAAAGTTTTTGAAACATAATTCCAAAAATACACATGCAAAATGTCTAATAACGCCTGAAGATATGTATCTTTAAGAGTTTTACTGGAAAGAAACATTTGGCAAGGTTTGCAAAAACAACAAGTAATGTTTTGCTCAATTTGACAGTATCATACTTACAATCCTGAGATAATGCGAAAAAAGCAATAAAAATGTATTACAAATCATTCCTAATCCAAACGTGCAAAATGTCTAAAAAAGAATGTGAAATTGAATCCATGGGAGTTTTACCAGGAACAGTTATTTGTATATGGTTTGCAAATCAAAAATTATGTTTTATTCAATATGACTCTATACTGTAACACTCAATATTACAGTTATTTAAACATAACTTCTAAACCACACATGAAAAATGGCCAATACTGCCTGAAATAATGTATCTCTGAGAGTTTTACTTGAAACATGTGCTTTTTTAAATTTTGAAAATGGACAAAGTAGTTTTTTACTCAGTATGACAATAAAGATCTTAGAATCCTGAGATAATGCGAAAAAAGCAATAAAAATGTATTCCAACATAATTCCTAATCCACATGTGCAAAATTTCTAAAAATGCCTGTGATATTGAATCAATGTGAGTTTTACTAAAAAAGATTGTTTTTCTATGGTTTGCAACTACAAAAATTAGGTTCTACTCAATATGATTGTATACTGTAACACTCAATATGACAGTTATTTAAACATAACTTCTAAACCACACATGAAAAATGGCTAATAATGCCTGAAATAATGCATCTTCGGGAGTTTTGATCGAAACATATGCTTTTTAAAATCTTGCAAATGCAAAAAGTAGTTTTTTATTCAATAAGACAGTAAGGTTTCTACAATCCTGAGATAATGCGAAAAAATCAATAAAAATGTATTCAAACATAACTTTTAAACCACACATGCAAAATGGCTTATAATGTCTGGAGATATTCATCTTTGTCAGTTGTACTAGAAAAATGATCATTTGTAAGGTTTGCAAAGACATAAAGTTGTTTTGTAATTCAAAACAGCTGTATATTTGTCATACTAAATATGAAAGGTTTATAGACATAACTCCAAAACCAAACATAATTTCTGTCAAAAAAAAGCCTGTAATATTGAATTTATGTGAGTTTTACAAGAATCAAGTATTTTGGAAAGGTTCACAAATACAGAAATATGGTTTTATTCACTATGACAGTATACTGTCAAACTCAATAAGAAAGTTTTCGAAACATAATTCCAAAAATACACATGCAAAATGTCTAATAACGCCTGAAGATATGTATCTTTAAGAGTTTTACTGGAAAGAAACATTTGGCAAGGTTTGCAAAAACAACAAGTAATGTTTTACTCAATTTGACAGTATCATACTTACAATCCTGAGATAATGCGAAAAAAACAATAAAAATGTATTACAAATCATTCCTAATCCAAACGTGCAAAATGTCTAAAAAAGAATGTGAAATTGAATCCATGGGAGTTTTACCAGGAACAGTTATTTGTATACGGTTTGCAAATCAAAAATTATGTTTTATTCAATATGACTCTATACTGTAACACTCAATATTACAGTTATTTAAACATAACTTCTAAACCACACATGAAAAATGGCCAATAATGCCTGAAATAATGTATCTCTGAGAGTTTTACTTGAAACATGTGCTTTTTTAAATTTTGAAAATGGAAAAAGTCGTTTTTTACTCAATATGACAATAAATATCTTAGAATCCTGAGATAATGCGAAAAAAGCAATAAAAATCTATTCCAACATAATTCCTAATCCAAATGTGCAAAATTTCTAAAAATGCCTGTGATATTGAATCAATGTGAGTTGTACTAAAAAAGATAGTTTTTCTATGGTTTGCAACTACAAAAATTTGGTTCTACTCAATATGATCGTATACTGTAACACTCAATATGACAGTTATTTAAACATAACTTCTAAACCACACATGAAAAATGGCTAATAATGCCTGAAATAATGCATCTTCGGGAGTTTTGATCGAAACATATGCTTTTTAAAATCTTGCAAATGCAAAAAGTAGTTTTTTATTCAATAAGACAGTAAGGTTTCTACAATCCTGAGATAATGCGAAAAAAGCAATAAAAATGTATTCAAACATAACTTATAAACCACACATGCAAAATGGCTTATAATGTCTGGAGATATTCATCTTTGTCAGTTGTACTAGAAAAATGATCATTTGTAAGGTTTGCAAAGACATAAAGTTGTTTTGTAATTCAAAACAGCTGTATATTTGTCATACTAAATATGAAAGGTTTATAGACATAACTCCAAAACCAAACATAATTTCTGTCAAAAAAAAGCCTGTAATATTGAATTTATGTGAGTTTTACAAGAATCAAGTATTTTGGAAAGGTTCACAAATACAGAAATTAGGTTTTATTCACTATGACAGTATACTGTCAAACTCAATAAGAAAGTTTTCGAAACATAATTCCAAAAATACACATGCAAAATGTCTAATAACGCCTGAAGATATGTATCTTTAAGAGTTTTACTGGAAAGAAACATTTGGCAAGGTTTGCAAAAACAACAAGTAATGTTTTACTCAATTTGACAGTATCATACTTACAATCCTGAGATAATGCGAAAAAAACAATAACAATTTATTACAAATCATTCCTAATCCAAACGTGCAAAATGTCTAAAAAAGAATGTGAAATTGAATCCATGGGAGTTTTACCAGGAACAGTTATTTGTATATGGTTTGCAAATCAAAAATTATGTTTTATTCAATATGACTCTATACTGTAACACTCGATATTACAGTTATTTAAACATAACTTCTAAACCACACATGAAAAATGGCCAATAATGCCTGAAATAATGTATCTCTGAGAGTTTTACTTGAAACATGTGCTTTTTTAAATTTTGAAAATGGAAAAAGTCGTTTTTTACTCAGTATGACAATAAATATCTTAGAATCCTGAGATAATGCGAAAAAAGCAATAAAAATCTATTCCAACATAATTCCTAATCCAAATGTGCAAAATTTCAAAAAATGCCTGTGATATTGAATCAATGTGAGTTGTACTAAAAAAGATAGTTTTTCTATGGTTTGCAACTACAAAAATTTGGTTCTACTCAATATGATTGTATACTGTAACACTCAATATGACAGTTATTTAAACATAACTTCTAAACCACACATGAAAAATGGCTAATAATGCCTGAAATAATGCATCTTCGGGAGTTTTGATCGAAACATATGCTTTTTAAAATCTTGCAAATGCAAAAAGTAGTTTTTTATTCAATAAGACAGTAAGGTTTCTACAATCCTGAGATAATGCGAAAAAAGCAATAAAAATGTATTCAAACATAACTTATAAACCACACATGCAAAATGGCTTATAATGTCTGGAGATATTCATCTTTGTCAGTTGTACTAGAAAAATTATCATTTGTAAGGTTTGCAAAGACATAAAGTTGTTTTGTAATTCAAAACAGCTGTATATTTGTCATACTAAATATGAAAGGTTTATAGACATAACTCCAAAACCAAACATAATTTCTGTCAAAAAAAGCCTTTAATATTGAATTTATGTGAGTTTTACAAGAATCAAGTATTTTGGAAAGGTTCACAAATACAGAAATTAGGTTTTATTCACTATGACAGTATACTGTCAAACTCAATAAGAAAGTTTTTGAAACATAATTCCAAAAATACACATGCAAAATGTCTAATAACGCCTGAAGATGTGTATCTTTAAGAGTTTTACTGGAAAGAAACATGTGGCAAGGTTTGCAAAAACAACAAGTAATGTTTTACTCAATTTGACAGTATCATACTTACAATCCTGAGATAATGCGAAAAAAGCAATAAAAATGTATTACAAATCATTCCTAATCCAAACGTGCAAAATGTCTAAATAAGAATGTGAAATTGAATCCATGGGAGTTTTACCAGGAATAGTTATTTGTATATGGTTTGCAAATCAAAAATTATGTTTTATTCAATATGACTCTATACTGTAACACTCAATATTACAGTTATTTAAACATAACTTCTAAACCACACATGAAAAATGGCCAATACTGCCTGAAATAATGTATCTCTGAGAGTTTTACTTGAAACATGTGCTTTTTTAAATTTTGAAAATGGACAAAGTAGTTTTTTACTCAGTATGACAATAAAGATCTTAGAATCCTGAGATAATGCGAAAAAAGCAATAAAAATGTATTCCAACATAATTCCTAATCCAAATGTGCAAAATTTCTAAAAATGCCTGTGATATTGAATCAATGTGAGTTTTACTAAAAAATATATTTTTTCTATGGTTTGCAACTACAAAAATTAGGTTCTACTCAATATGATTGTATACTGTAACACTCAATATGACAGTTATTTAAACATAACTTCTAAACCACACAAGAAAAATGGCTAATAATGCCTGAAATAATGCATCTTCGGGAGTTTTGATCGAAACATATGCTTTTTAAAATCTTGCAAATGCAAAAAGTAGTTTTTTATTCAATAAGACAGTAAGGTTTCTACAATCCTGAGATAATGCAAAAAAAGCAGTAAAAATGTATTCAAACATAACTTATAAACCACACATGCAAAATGGCTTATAATGTCTGGAGATATTCATCTTTGTCAGTTGTACTAGAAAAATGATCATTTGTAAGGTTTGCAAAGACATAAAGTTGTTTTGTAATTCAAAACAGCTGTATATTTGTCATACTAAATATGAAAGGTTTATAGACATAACTCCAAAACCAAACATAATTTCTGTCAAAAAAAGCCTGTAATATTGAATTTATGTGAGTTTTACAAGAATCAAGTATTTTGGAAAAGTTCACAAATACAGAAATTAGGTTTTATTCACTATGACAGTATACTGTCAAACTCAATAAGAATGTTTTTGAAACATAATTCCAAAAATAGACATGCAAAATGTCTAATAACGCCTGAAGATGTGTATCTTTAAGAGTTTTACTGGAAAGAAACATTTGGCAAGGTTTGCAAAAACAACAAGTAATGTTTTACTCAATTTGACAGTATCATACTTACAATCCTGAGATAATGCGAAAAAAGCAATAAAAATGTATTACAAATCATTCCTAATCCAAACGTGCAAAATGTCTAAAAAAGAATGTGAAATTGAATCCATGGGATTTTTACCAGGAACAGTTATTTGTATATGGTTTGCAAATCAAAAATGATGTTTTATTCAATATGACTCTATACTGTAACACTCAATATTACAGTTATTTAAACATAACTTCTAAACCACACATGAAAAATGGCCAATACTGCCTGAAATAATGTATCTCTGAGAGTTTTACTTGAAACATGTGCTTTTTTAAATTTTGAAAATGGACAAAGTAGTTTTTTACTCAGTATGACAATAAAGATCTTAGAATCCTGAGATAATGCGAAAAAAGCAATAAAAATGTATTCCAACATAATTCCTAATCCAAATGTGCAAAATTTCTAAAAATGCCTGTGATATTGAATCAATGTGAGTTTCACTAAAAAAGATTGTTTTTCTATGGTTTGCTACTACAAAAATTTGCTTCTACTCAATATGATTGTATACTGTAACACTCAATATGACAGTTATTTAAACATAACTTCTAAACCACACATGAAAAATGGCTAATAATGCCTGAAATAATGCATCTTCGGGAGTTTTGATCGAAACATATGCTTTTTAAAATCCTGCAAATGCAAAAAGTAGTTTTTTATTCAATAAGACAGTAAGGTTTCTACAATCCTGAGATAATGCGAAAAAAGCAATAAAAATGTATTCAAACATAACTTATAAACCACAATGCAAAATGGCTTATAATGTCTGGAGATATTCATCTTTGTCAGTTGTACTAGAAAAATTATCATTTGTAAGGTTTGCAAAGACATAAAGTTGTTTTGTAATTCAAAACAGCTGTATATTTGTCATACTAAATATGAAAGGTTTATAGACATGACTCCAAAACCAAACATCATTTCTGTCAAAAAAAGCCTGTGATATTGAATTTATGTGAGTTTTACAAGAATCAAGTATTTTGGAAAGGTTCACAAATACAGAAATTAGGTTTTATTCACTATGACAGTATACTGTCAAACTCAATAAGAAAGTTTTTGAAACATAATTCCAAAAATACACATGCAAAATGTCTAATAACGCCTGAAGATATGTATCTTTAAGAGTTTTACTGGAAAGAAACATTTGGCAAGGTTTGCAAAAACAACAAGTAATGTTTTACTCAATTTGACAGTATCATACTTACAATCCTGAGATAATGCGAAAAAAGCAATAAAAATGTATTACAAATCATTCCTAATCCAAACGTGCAAAATGTCTAAATAAGAATGTGAAATTGAATCCATGGGAGTTTTACCAGGAATAGTTATTTGTATATGGTTTGCAAATCAAAAATTATGTTTTATTCAATATGACTCTATACTGTAACACTCAATATTACAGTTATTTAAACATAACTTCTAAACCACACATGAAAAATGGCCAATACTGCCTGAAATAATGTATCTCTGAGAGTTTTACTTGAAACATGTGCTTTTTTAAATTTTGAAAATGGACAAAGTAGTTTTTTACTCAGTATGACAATAAAGATCTTAGAATCCTGAGATAATGCAAAAAAAGCAATAAAAATGTATTCCAACATAATTCCTAATCCAAATGTGCAAAATTTCTAAAAATGCCTGTGATATTGAATCAATGTGAGTTTTACTAAAAAAGATTGTTTTTCTATGGTTTGCAACTACAAAAATTAGGTTCTACTCAATATGATTGTATACTGTAACACTCAATATGACAGTTATTTAAACATAACTTCTAAACCACACATGAAAAATGGCTAATAATGCCTGAAATAATGCATCTTCGGGAGTTTTGATCGAAACATATGCTTTTTAAAAACTTGCAAATGCAAAAAGTAGTTTTTTATTCAATAAGACAGTAAGGTTTCTACAATCCTGAGATAATGCGAAAAAAGCAATAAAAATGTATTCAAACATAACTTTTAAACCACACATGCAAAATGGCTTATAATGTCTGGAGATATTCATCTTTGTCAGTTGTACTAGAAAAATGATCATTTGTAAGGTTTGCAAAGATATAAAAGTTGTTTTGTAATTCAAAACAGCTGTATATTTGTCATACTAAATATGAAAGGTTTATAGACATAACTCCAAAACCAAACATAATTTCTGTCAAAAAAAGCCTGTAATATTGAATTTATGTGAGTTTTACAAGAATCAAGTATTTTGAAAAGGTTCACAAATACAGAAATTAGGTTTTATTCACTATGACAGTATACTGTCAAACTCAATAAGAACGTTTTTGAAACATAATTCCAAAAATACACATGCAAAATGTCTAATAACGCCTGAAGATATGTATCTTTAAGAGTTTTACTGGAAAGAAACATTTGGCAAGGTGTGCAAAAACAACAAGTAATGTTTTACTCAATTTGACAGTATCATACTTACAATCCTGAGATAATGCGAAAAAAGCAATAAAAATGTATCACAAATCATTCCTAATCCAAACGTGCAAAATGTCTAAAAAAGAATGTGAAATTGAATCCATGGGAGTTTTACTAGGAAGAGTTATTTTTATATGGTTTGTAAATCAAAAATTATGTTTTATTCAATATGACTCTATACTGTAACACTCAATATTACAGTTATTTAAACGTAACTTCTAAACCACACATGAAAAATGTCCAATAATGCCTGAAATAATGTATCTCTGAGAGTTTTACTTAAAACATGTGCTTTTTTAAATTTTGAAAATGGATAAAGTAGTTTTTTACTCAGTATGACAATAAAGATCTTAGAATCCTGAGATAATGCGAAAAAAGCAATAAAAATGTATTCCAACATAATTCCTAATCCAAATGTGCATAATTTCTAAAAATGCCTGTGATATTGAATCAATGTTAGTTTTACTAAAAAAGATCGTTTTTCTATGGTTTGCAACTACAAAAATTAGGTTCTACTCAATATGACTGTATACTGTAACACTCAATATGACAGTTATTTAAACATAACTTCTAAACCACACATGAAAAATGGCTAATAATGCCTGAAATAATGCATCTTCGGGAGTTTTGATCGAAACATATGCTTTTTAAAATCTTACAAATGCAAAAAGTAGTTTTTTATTCAATAAGACAGTAAGGTTCCTACAATCCTGAGATAATGCGAAAAAAGAGATAAAAATGTATTCAAACATAACTTATAAACAACACATGCAAAATGGCTTATAATGTCTGGAGATATTTATCTTTGTCAGTTGTACTAGAAAAATGATCATTTGTAAGGTTTGCAAAGACATAAAGTTGTTTTGTAATTCAAAACAGCTGTATATTTGTCATACTAAATATGAAAGGTTTATAGACATAACTCCAAAACCAAACATAATTTCTGTCAAAAAAAGCCTGTAATATTGAATTTATGTGAGTTTTACAAGAATCAAGTATTTTGGAAAGGTTCACAAATACAGAAATTAGGTTTTATTCACTATGACAGTATACTGTCAAACTCAATAAGAAAGTTTTTGAAACATAATTCCAAAAATACACATGCAAACTGTCTAATAACGCCTGAAGATATGTATCTTTAAGAGTTTTACTGGAAATAAACATTTGGCAAGGTTTGCAAAAACAACAAGTAATGTTTTACTCAATTTGACAGTTTCATACTTACAATCCTGAGATAATGCGAAAAAAGCAATAAAAATGTATTACAAATCATTCCTAATCCAAACGTGCAAAATGTCTAAAAAAGAATGTGAAATTGAATCCATGGGAGTTTTACCAGGAACAGTTATTTGTATATGGTTTGCAAATCAAAAATTATGTTTTATTCAATATGACTCTATACTGTAACACTCAATATTACAGTTATTTAAACATAACTTCTAAACCACACATGAAAAATGGCCAATAATGCCTGAAATAATGTATCTCTGAGAGTTTTACTTGAAACATGTGCTTTTTTAAATTTTGAAAATGGACAAAGTAGTTTTTTACTCAGTATGACAATAAAGATCTTAGAATCCTGAGATAATGCGAAAAAAGCAATAAAAATGTATTCCAACATAATTCCTAATCCAAATGTGCAAAATTTCTAAAATGCCTGTGATATTGAATCAATGTGAGTTTTACTAGAAAAGATCGTTTTTCTATGGTTTGCAACTACAATAATTAGGTTCTACTCAATATGACTGTATACTCTAACACTCAATATGACAGTTATTTAAACATAACTTCTAAACCACACATGAAAAATGGCTAATAATGCCTGAAATAATGCATCTTCGGGAGTTTTGATCGAAACATATGCTTTTTAAAATCTTACAAATGCAAAACGTAGTTTTTTATTCAATAAGACAGTAAGGTTCCTACAATCCTGAGATAATGCGAAAAAAGAGATAAAAATGTATTCAAACATAACTTATAAACAACACATGCAAAATGGCTTATAATGTCTGGAGATATTCATCTTTGTCAGTTGTACTAGAAAAATGATCATTTGTAAGGTTTGCAAAGACATAAAAGTTGTTTTGTAATTCAAAACAGCTGTATATTTGTCATACTAAATATGAAAGGTTTATAGACATAACTCCAAAACCAAACATAATTTCTGTCAAAAAAAGCCTGTAATATTGAATTTATGTGAGTTTTACAAGAATCAAGTATTTTGGAAAGGTTCACAAATACAGAAATTAGGTTTTATTCACTATGACAATATACTGTCAAACTCAATAAGAAAGTTTTTGAAACATAATTCCAAAAATACACATGCAAAATGTCTAATAACGCCTGAAGATATGTATCTTTAAGAGTTTTACTGGAAAGAAACATTTGGCAAGGTTTGCAAAAACAACAAGTAATGTTTTACTCAATTTGACAGTATCATACTTACAATCCTGAGATAATGCGAAAAAAGCAATAAAAATGTATTACAAATCATTCCTAATCCAAACGTGCAAAATGTCTAAAAAAGAATGTGAAATTGAATCCATGGGAGTTTTACCAGGAACAGTTATTTGTATATGGTTTGCAAATCAAAAATTATGTTTTATTCAATATGACTCTATACTGTAACACTCAATATTACAGTTATTTAAACATAACTTCTAAACCACACATGAAAAATGGCCAATAATGCCTGAAATAATGTATCTCTGAGAGTTTTACTTGAAACATGTGCTTTTTTAAATTTTGAAAATGGACAAAGTATTTTTTTACTCAGTATGACAATAAAGATCTTAGAATCCTGAGATAATGCGAAAAAAGCAATAAAAATGTATTCCAACATAATTCCTAATCCAAATGTGCAAAATTTCTAAAAATGCCTGTGATATTGAATCAATGTGAGTTTTACTAAAAAAGATTGTTTTTCTATGGTTTGCAACTACAAAAATTAGGTTCTACTCAATGTGATTGTATACTGTAACACTCAATATGACAGTTATTTAAACATAACTTCTAAACCACACATGAAAAATGGCTAATAATGCCTGAAATAATGCATCTTCGGGAGTTTTGATCGAAACATATGCTTTTTAAAATCTTGCAAATGCAAAAAGTAGTTTTTTATTCAATAAGACAGTAAGGTTTCTACAATCCTGAGATAATGCGAAAAAAGCAATAAAAATGTATTCAAACATAACTTATAAACCACACATGCAAAATGGCTTATAATGTCTGGAGATATTCATCTTTGTCAGTTGTACTAGAAAAATGATCATTTGTAAGGTTTGCAAAGACATAAAGTTGTTTTGTAATTCAAAACAGCTGTATATTTGTCATACTAAATATGAAAGGTTTATAGACATAACTCCAAAACCAAACATAATTTCTGTCAAAAAAAGCCTGTGATATTGAATCTATGTGAGTTTTACAAGAATCAAGTATTTTGGAAAGGTTCACAAATACAGAAATTAGGTTTTATTCACTATGACAGTATACTGTCAAACTCAATAAGAAAGTTTTTGAAACATAATTCCAAAAATACACATGCAAAATGTCTAATAACGCCTGAAGATATGTATCTTTAAGAGTTTTACTGGAAAGAAATATTTGGCAAGGTTTGCAAAAACAACAAGTAATGTTTTACTCAATTTGACAGTATCATACTTACAATCCTGAATTAATGCGAAAAAAAAAATAAAAATGTATTACAAATCATTCCTAATCCAAACGTGCAAAATGTCTAAAAAAGAATGTGAAATTGAATCCATGGGAGTTTTACCAGGAACAGTTATTTGTATATGGTTTGCAAATCAAAAATTATGTTTTATTCAATATGACTCTATACTGTAACACTCAATATTACAGTTATTTAAACATAACTTCTAAACCACACATGAAAAATGGCCAATTATGCCTGAAATAATGTATCTCTGAGAGTTTTACTTGAAACATGTGCTTTTTTAAATTTTGAAAATGGATAAAGTAGTTTTTTACTCAGTATGACAATAAAGATCTTAGAATCCTGAGATAATGCGAAAAAAGCAATAAAAATGTATTCCAACATAATTCCTAATCAAAATGTGCAAAATTTCTAAAAATGCCTGTGATATTGAATCAATGTGAGTTTCACTAAAAAAGATTGTTTTTCTATGGTTTGCAACTACAAAAATTAGGTTCTACTCAATATGATTGTATACTGTAACACTCAATATGACAGTTATTTAAACATAACTTCTAAACCACACATGAAAAATGGCTAAAAATGCCTGAAATAATGCATCTTCGGGAGTTTTGATCGAAACATATGCTTTTTAAAAACTTGCAAATGCAAAAAGTAGTTTTTTATTCAATAAGACAGTAAGGTTTCTACAATCCTGAGATAATGCGAAAAAAGCAATAAAAATGTATTCAAACATAACTTATAAACAACACATGCAAAATGGCTTATAATGTCTGGAGATATTCATCTTTGTCAGTTGTACTAGAAAAATTATCATTTGTAAGGTTTGCAAAGACATAAAGTTGTTTTGTAATTCAAAACAGCTGTATATTTGTCATACTAAATATGAAAGGTTTATAGACATAACTCCAAAACCAAACATAATTTCTGTCAAAAAAAAGCCTGTAATATTGAATTTATGTGAGTTTTACAAGAATCAAGAATTTTGGAAAGGTTCAAAAATACAGAAATTAGGTTTTATTCACTATGACAGTATACTGTCAAACTCAATAAGAAAGTTTTTGAAACATAATTCCAAAAATACACATGCAAAATGTCTAATAACGCCTGAAGATATGTATCTTTAAGAGTTTTACTGGAAAGAAACATTTGGCAAAGTTTTCAAAAACAACAGGTAATGTTTTACTCAATTTGACAGTATCATACTTACAATCCTGAGATAATGCGAAAAAAGCAATAAAAATGTATTACAAATCATTCCTAATCCAAACGTGCAAAATGTCTAAAAAAGAATGTGAAATTGAATCCATGGGAGTTTTACTAGGAACAGTTATTTTTATATGGTTTGCAAATCAAAAATTATGTTTTATTCAATATGATTCTATACTGTAACACTCAATATTACAGTTATTTAAACATAACTTCTAAACCACACATGAAAAATGGCCAATAATGCCTGAAATAATGTATCTCTGAGAGTTTTACTTGAAACATGTGCTTTTTTAAATTTTGAAAATGGAAAAAGTAGTTTTTTACTCAGTATGACAATAAAGATCTTAGAATCCTGAGATAATGCGAAAAAAGCAATAAAAATGTATTCCAACATAATTCCTAATCCAAATGTGCAAAATTTCTAAGAAATGCCTGTGATATTGAATCAATGTGAGTTTTACTAAAAAAGATTGTTTTTCTATGGTTTGCAACTACAAAAATTAGGTTCTACTCAATATGACTGTATACTGTAACACTCAATATTACAGTTATTTAAACATAACTTCTAAACCACACATGAAAAATGACCAATTATGCCTGAAATAATGTATCTCTGAGAGTTTTACTTGAAACATGTGCTTTTTTAAATTTTGAAAATGGATAAATTAGTTTTTTACTCAGTTTGACAATAAAGATCTTAGAATCCTGAGATAATGCGAAAAAAGCAATAAAAATGTATTCCAACATAATTCCTAATCCAAATGTGCAACATTTCTAAAAATGCCTGTGATATTGAATCAATGTGAGTTTCACTAAAAAAGATTGTTTTTCTATGGTTTGCAACTACAAAAATTAGGTTCTACTCAATATGATTGTATACTGTAACACTCAATATGACATTTATTTAAACATAACTTCTAAACCACACATGAAAAATGGCTAATAATGCCTGAAATAATGCATCTTCGGGAGTTTTGATCGAAACATATGCTTTTTAAAAACTTGCAAATATAAAAAGTAGTTTTTTATTCAATAAGACAGTAAGGTTTCTACAATCCTGAGATAATGCGAAAAAAGCAATAAAAATGTATTCAAACATAACTTATAAACAACACATGCAAAATGGCTTATAATGTCTGGAGATATTCATCTTTGTCAGTTGTACTAGAAAAATGATCATTTGTAAGGTTTGCAAAGACATAAAGTTGTTTTGTAATTCAAAACAGCTGTATATTTGTCATACTAAATATGAAAGGTTTATAGACATAACTCCAAAACCAAACATAATTTCGGTCAAAAAAGCCTGTAATATTGAATTTATGTGAGTTTTACAAGAATCAAGAATTTTGGAAAGGTTCACAAATACAGAAATTAGGTTTTATTCACTATGACAGTATACTGTCAAACTCAATAAGAAAGTTTTTGAAACATAATTCCAAAAATACACATGCAAAATGTCTAATAACGCCTGAAGATATGTATCTTTAAGATTTTTACTGGAAATAAACATTTGGCAAGGTTTGCAAAAACAACAAGTAATGTTTTACTCAATTTGACAGTATCATACTTACAATCCTGAGATAATGCGAAAAAAGCAATAACAATGTATTACAACATAATTCCTAATCCAAACTTGCAAAATGTCTAAAAAAGAATGTGAAATTGAATCCATGGGAGTTTTACTTGAAACATGTGCTTTTTTAAATTTTGAAAATGGAAAAAGTAGTTTTTTACTCAGCTATGACAATAAAGATCTTAGAATCCTGAGATAATGCGAAAAAAGCAATAAAAATGTATTCCAACATAATTCCTAATCCAAATGTGCAAAATTTCTAAGAAATGCCTGTGATATTGAATCAATGTGAGTTTTACTAAAAAAGATTGTTTTCTATGGTTTGCAACTACAAAAATTAGGTTCTACTCAATATGACTGTATACTGTAACACTCAATATTACAGTTATTTAAACATAACTTCTAAACCACACATGAAAAATGACCAATTATGCCTGAAATAATGTATCTCTGAGAGTTTTACTTGAAACATGTGCTTTTTTAAATTTGAAAATGGATAAATTAGTTTTTTACTCAGTTTGACAATAAAGATCTTAGAATCCTGAGATAATGCGAAAAAAAGCAATAAAAATGTATTCCCAACATAATTCCTAATCCAAATGTGCAACATTTCTAAAAATGCCTGTGATATTGAATCAATGTGAGTTTCACTAAAAAAGATTGTTTTTCTATGGTTTGCAACTACAAAAATTAGGTTCTACTCAATATGATTGTATACTGTAACACTCAATATGACATTTATTTAAACATAACTTCTAAACCACACATGAAAAAATGGCTAATAATGCCTGAAATAATGCATCTTCGGGAGTTTTGATCGAAACATATGCTTTTAAAAACTTGCAAATATAAAAAGTAGTTTTTTATTCAATAAGACAGTAAGGTTTCTACAATCCTGAGATAATGCGAAAAAAGCAATAAAAATGTATTCAAACATAACTTATAAACAACACATGCAAAATGGCTTATAATGTCTGGAGATATCATCTTTGTCAGTTGTACTAGAAAAATGATCATTTGTAAGGTTTGCAAAGACATAAAGTTGTTTTTGTAATTCAAAACAGCTGTATATTTGTCATACTAAATATGAAGGTTTATAGACATAACTCCAAAACCAAACATAATTTCGGTCAAAAAAGCCTGTAATATTGAATTTATGTGAGTTTTACAAGAATCAAGAATTTTGGAAAGGTTCACAAATACAGAAATTAGGTTTTTATTCACTATGACAGTATACTGTCAAACTCAATAAGAAAGTTTTTGAAACATAATTCCAAAAATACACCATGCAAAATGTCTAATAACGCCTGAAGATATGTATCTTTAAGATTTTTACTGGAATAAACATTGGCCAAGGTTTGCAAAAACAACAAGTAATGTTTTACTCAATTTGACAGTATCATACTTACAATCCTGAGATAATGCGAAAAAAGCAATAACAATGTATTACAACATAATTCCTAATCCAAACTTGCAAAATGTCTAAAAAAGAATGTGAAATTGAATCCATGGGAGTTTTACTAGGAACAGTTATTTTTATATGGTTTACAAATCAAAAAATGATGTTTTATTCAATATGACTCTATACTGTAACACTGTAACAGTTATTTAAACATAACTTCTAAACCACACATGAAAAATGGCAAATAATGCCTGAAATAATGTATCTCTGAGAGTTTTACTTGAAACATGTGCTTTTTTAAATTTTGAAAATGGACAAAGTAGTTTTTTACTCAGTATGACAATAAAGATTTTAGAATCTGAGATAATGCGAAAAAAGCAATAAAAATGTATTCCAACATAATTCCTAATCCAAATGTGCAAAATTTCTAAAAATGCCTGTGATATTGAATCAATGTGAGTTTTACTAAAAAAGATCGTTTTTCTATGGTTTGCAACTACAAAAATTAGGTCTTACTCAATATGACTGTATACTGTAACACTCAATATGACAGTTATTTAAACATAACTTCTAAACCACACATGAAAAATGGCTAATAATGCCTGAAATAATGCATCTTCGGAGTTTTGATCGAAACATATGCTTTTTAAAATCTTGCAAATGCAAAAAGTAGTTTTTTATTCAATAAGACAGTAAGGTTCCTACAATCCTGAGATAATGCGAAAAAAGCAATAAAAATGTATTCAAACATAACTTCTAAACCACACATGCAAAATGGCTTATAATGTCTGGAGATATTCATCTTTGTCAGTTGTACTAGAAAAATGATCATTTGTAAGGTTTGCAAGACATAAAGTTGTTTTGTAATTCAAAACAGCTGTATATTTGTCATACCAAATATGAATGTTTATAGACATAACTCCAAAACCAAACATAATTTTTGTCAAAAAAAGCCTGTGATATTGAATTTATGTGAGTTTTACAAGAATCAAGTATTTTGGAAAGGTTCACAAATACAGAAATTAGGTTTTATTCACTATGACAGTATACTGTCAAACTCAATAAGAAAGTTTTGAAAAATAATTCCAAAAATACACATGCAAAATGTCTAATAACGCCTGAAGATATGTATCTTTAAGAGTTTTACTGGAAAGAAACATTTGGCAAGGTTTGCAAAAACAACAAGTAATGTTTTACTCAATTTGACAGTTTCATACTTACAATCCTGAGATAATGCGAAAAAAACAATAAAAATGTATTACAAATCATTCCTAATCCAAACGTGCAAAATGTGTAAAAAAAAGAATGTGAAATTGAATCCATGGTGAGTTTTACCAGGAACAGTTATTTGTATATGGTTTGCAATCAAAAATTATGTTTTATTCAATATGACTCTATACTGTAACACTCAATATTACAGTTATTTAAACATAATTCTAAACCACACATGAAAAATGGCCAATTATGCCTGAAATAATGTATCTCTGAGAGTTTTACTTGAACATGTGCTTTTTTAAATTTTGAAAATGGATAAAGTAGTTTTTTACTCAGTATGACAATAAAGATCTTAGAATCCTGAGATAATGCGAAAAAAGCAATAAAAATGTATTCCAACATAATTCCTAATCCAAATTGTGCAAAATTTCTAAAAATGCCTGTGATATTGAATCAATGTGAGTTTCACTAAAAAAGATTGTTTTTCTATGGTTTGCAACTACAAAAATTAGGTTCTACTCAATATGATTGTATACTGTAACACTCAATATGACAGTTATTTAAACATAACTTCTAAACCACACATGAAAAATGGCTAATAATGCCTGAAATAATGCATCTTCGGAGTTTTGATCGAAACATATGCTTTTTAAAAACTTGCAAATGCAAAAAGTAGTTTTTATTCAATAAGACAGTAAGGTTTCTACAATCCTGAGATAATGCGAAAAAAGCAATAAACATGTATTCAAACATAACTTATAAACAACACATGCAAAATGGCTTATAATGTCTGGAGATATTCATCTTCGTCAGTTGTACTAGAAAAATGATCATTTGTAAGGTTTGCAAAGACATAAAGTTATTTTGTAATTCAAAACAGCTGTATATTTGTCATACTAAATATGAAAGGTTTATAGACATAACTCCAAAACCAAACATAATTTCTGTCAAAAAAAGCCTGTAATATTGAATTTATGTGAGTTTTACAAGAATCAAGTATTTTGGAAAGGTTCACAAATACAGAAATTAGGTTTTATTCACTATGGCAGTATACTGTCAAACTCAATAAGAAAGTTTTTGAAACATAATTCCAAAAATACACATGCAAAATGTCTAATAACGCCTGAAGATATGTATCTTTAAGAGTTTTACTGGAAAGAAACATTTGGCAAGGTTTGCAAAAACAACAAGTAATGTTTTACTCAATTTGACAGTATCATACTTACAATCCTGAGATAATGCAAAAAAAACAATAAAAATGTATTACAAATCATTCCTAATCCAAACGTGCAAAATGTCTAAAAAAGAATGTGAAATTGAATCCATGGGAGTTTTACCAGGAACAGTTATTTGTATATGGTTTGCAAATCAAAAATGATGTTTTATTCAATATGACTCTATACTGTAACACTCAATATTACAGTTATTTAAACATAACTTCTAAACCACACATGAAAAATGGCCAATAATGCCTGAAACTAATGTATCTCTGAGAGTTTTACTTAAAACATGTGCTTTTTTAATTTTGAAAATGGACAAAGTAGTTTTTTACTCAGTATGAAAATAAAGATCTTAGAATCCTGAGATAATGCGAAAAAAGCAATGAAAATGTATTCCAACGTAATTCCTAATCCAAATGTGCAACATTTCTAAAAATGCCTGTGATACTTGAATCAATGTGAGTTTTACTAAAAAAGATCGTTTTTTTATGGTTTGCAACTACAAAAATTAGGTTCTACTCAATATGACTGTATACTGTAAACACTCAATATTACAGTTATTTAAACATAACTTCTAAACCACACATGAAAAATGGCCAATTATGCCTGAAATAATGTATTTCTGAGAGTTTTACTTGAAACATGTGCTTTTTTAAATTTTGAAAATGGACAAAGTAGTTTTTACTCAGTATGACAATAAAGATCTTAGAATCCTGAGATAATGCGAAAAAAGCAATACAAATGTATTCCAACATAATTCCTAATCCAAATGTGCAAAATTTCTAAAAATGCCTGTGATATTGAATCAATGTGAGTTTTACTAAAAAGATTGTTTTTCTATGGTTTGCAACTACAAAAATTAGGTTCTACTCAATATGACTGTATACTGTAACACTCAATATGACAGTTATTTAAACATAACTTCTAAACCACACATGAAAAATGGCTAATAATGCCTGAAATAATGCATCTTCGGGAGTTTTGATCGAAACATATGCTATTTAAAATCTTGAATGCAAAAAGTAGTTTTTTTATTCAATAAGACAGTAATGTTCCTACAATCCTGAGATAATGCGAAAAAATCAATAAAATGTATTCAAACATAACTTATAAACAACACATGCAAAAATGGCTTATAATGTCTGGAGATATTCATCTTTGTCAGTTGTACTAGAAAAATGATCATTTGTAAGGTTGACAAAGACAAAAAGTTGTTTTGTAATTCAAAACAGCTGTGTATTTGTCATACTAAATATGAAAGGTTTATAGACATAACTCCAAAACCAAACATAATTTCTGTCAAAAAGCCTGTAATATTGAATTTACGTGAGTTTTACAATAATCAAATATTTTGGAAAGGTTCACAAATACAGAAATTAGGTTTTATTCACTATGACAGTATACTGTCAAACTCAATAAGAACGTTTTTGAAACATAATTCCAAAAATACCCATGCAAAATGTCTAATAACGCCTGAAGATATGTATCTTAAGAGTTTTACTGGAAAGAAATATTTGGCAAGGTTTGCAAAAACAACAAGTAATGTTTTACTCAATTTGACAGTATCATACTTAAAATCCTGAGATAATGCGAAAAAAGCAATAAAAATGTATTATAACATAATTCCTAATCCAACGTGCAAAATGTCTAAAAAAGAATGTGAAATTGAATCCATGGGAGTTTTACTAGGAACAGTTATTTTTATATGGTTTGCAAATCAAAAATTATCTTTTATTCAATATGACTCTATACTGTAACACTCAATATTACAGTTATTTAAACATAACTTCTAAACCACACATGAAAAATGGCCAATAATGCCTGAAATAATGTATCTCTGAGAGTTTTACTTGAAACATGTGCTTTTTTAAATTTTGAAAATGGACAAAGTAGTTTTTTACTCAGTATAACAATAAAGTTCTTTGAATCCTGAGATAATGCGAAAAAAGCAATAAAAATGTATTCCAACATAATTCCTAATCCAATGTGCAAAAATTTCTAAAAATGCCTGTGATATTGAATCAATGTGAGTTTTACTAAAAAAGATTGTTTTTTCTATGGTTTGCAACTACAAAAATTAGGTTCTACTCAATATGACTGTATACTGTAACACTCAATATGACAGTTATTTAAACATAACTTCTAAACCACACATGCAAAATGGCTTATAATGTCTGGAGATATTCATCTTTGTCAGTTGTACTAGAAAAATGATCATTTGTAAGGTTTGCAAAGACATAAGGTTGTTTTGTAATTCAAAACAGCTGTATATTTGTCATACTAAATATGAAAGGTTTATAGACATAACTCCAAAACCAAACATCATTTATGTCAAAAAAAAGCCTGTGATATTGAATTTATGTGAGTTTTACAGGAATCAAGTATTTTGGAAAGGTTCACAAATACAGAAATTAGGTTTTATTCACTATGACAGTATACTGTCAAACTCAATAAGAAAGTTTTTGAAACATAATTCCAAAAATACACATGCAAAATGTCTAATAACGCCTGAAGATATGTATCTTTAAGAGTTTTACTGGAAAGAAACATTTGGCAAGGTTTGCAAAAAACAACAAGTAATGTTTTACTCAATTTGACAGTATCATACTTACAATCCTGAGATAATGCGAAAAAAGCAATAAAAATGTATTACAAATCATTCCTAATCCAAACGTGCAAAATGTCTAAAAAAGAATGTGAAATTGAATCCATGGGAGTTTTTACCAGGAACAGTTATTTGTATATGGTTTGCAAATCAAAAATTATGTTTTATTCAATATGACTCTATACTGTAACACTCAATATTACAGTTATTTAAACATAACTTCTAAACCACACATGAAAAATGGCCAATAATGCCTGAAATAATGTATCTCTGAGAGGTTTTACTTGAAACATGTGCTTTTTTAAATTTTGAAAATGGACAAAGTAGTTTTTTACTCAGTATGACAATAAAGATCTTAGAATCCTGAGATAATGCGAAAAAAGCAATACAAATGTATTCCAACATAATTCTAATGCAAATGTGCAAAATTTCTAAAAATGCCTGTGATATTGAATCAATGTGAGTTTTACTAAAAAATATTTTTTTTCTATGGTTTGCAACTACAAAAATTAGGTTCTACTCAATATGATTGTATACTGTAACACTCAATATGACAGTTATTTAAACATAACTTCTAAACCACACATGAAAAATGGCTAATAATGCCTGAAATAATATATCTTCGGGAGTTTTGATCGAAACATATGCTTTTTAAAATCTTGCAAAAGCAAAAAGTAGTTTTTTATTCAATAAGACAGTAATGTTCCTACAATCCTGAGATAATGCGAAAAAAGCAATAAAAATGTATTCAAACAAAACTTATAAACAACACATGCAAAATTGCTTATAATGTCTGGAGATATTAATCTTTGTCAGTTGTACTAGAAAAATGATCATTTGTAAGGTTTGCAAAGACATAAAGTTGTTTTGTAATTCAAAACAGCTGTATATTTTTCATACTAAATATGAAAGATTTATAGACATAACTCCAAAACCAAACATAATGTCTGTCAAAAAAGCCTGTAATATTGAATTTATGTGAGTTTTACAAGAATCAAGTATTTTGGAAAGGTTCACAAATACAGAAATTAGGTTTTATTCACTATGACAGTATACTGTCAAACTCAATAAGAAGTTTTTGAAACATAATTCCAAAAATACACATGCAAAATGTCTAATAACGCCTGAAGATATGTATCTATAAGAGTTTTACTGGAAAGAAACATTTGGCAAGGTTGCAAAAACAACAAGTAATGTTTTACTCAGTTTGACCGTATCATACTTACAATCCTGAGATAATGCGAAAAAGCAATAAAAATGTATTACAACATAATTCTTAATCCAAACGTGCAAAATGTCTAAAAAAGATTGTGAAATTGAATCCATGGGAGTTTTACTAGGAACAGTTATTTTTATATGGTTTGCAAATCAAAAAATGATGTTTTATTCAATATGACTCTATACTGTAACACTCAATATTACAGTTATTTAAACATAACTTCCAAACCACACATGAAAAATGGCCAATAATGCCTGAAATAATGTATCTCTGAGAGTTTTACTTGAAACATGTGCTTTTTTAAATTTTGAAAATGGACAAAGTAGTTTTTTACTCGAGTATGACAATAAAGATTTTAGAATCCTGAGATAATGCGAAAAAAGCAATAAAAATGTATTCCAACATAATTCCTAATCCAAATGTGCAAAATTTCTAAAAATGCCTGTGATAATTGAATCAATGTGAGTTTTACTAAAAAAGATCGTTTTTCTATGGTTTGCAACTACAAAAATTAGGTCCTACTCAATATGACTGTATACTGTAACACTCAATATGACAGTTATTTAAACATAACTTCTAAACCACACATGAAAAATGGCTAATAATGCCTGAAATAATGCATCTTCGGGAGTTTTGATCGAAACATATGCTTTTAAAATCTTGCAAATGCAAAAAGTAGTTTTTTATTCAATAAGACAGTAAGGTTTCTACAATCCTGAGATAATGCGAAAAAAGCAATAAAATGTATTCAAACATAACTTATAAACCACACATGCAAAATGGCTTATAATGTCTGGAGATATTCATCTTTGTCAGTTGTACTAGAAAAATGATCATTTGTAAGGTTTGCAAAGACATAAAGTTGTTTTGTAATTCAAAACAGCTGTATATTTGTCATACTAAATATGAAAGGTTTATAGACATAACTCCAAAACCAAACATAATTTCTGTCAAAAAAGCCTGTAATATTGAATTTATGTGAGTTTTACAAGAATCAAGTATTTTGGAAAGGTTCACAAATACAGAAATTAGGTTTTATTCACTATGACAGTATACTGTCAAACTCAATAAGAAAGTTTTTGAAACATAATTCCAAAAATACACATGCAAAATGTCTAATAACGCCTGAAGATATGTATCTTTAAGAGTTTTACTGGAAAGAAACATTTGGCAAGGTTTGCAAAAACAACAAGTAATGTTTTACTCAATTTGACAGTATCATACTTACAATCTGAGATAATGCGAAAAAAGCAAGTAAAAATGTATTACAAATCATTCCTAATCCAAACGTGCAAAATGTCTAAAAAAGAATGTGAAATTGAATCCATGGGAGTTTACCAGGAACAGTTATTCGTATATGGTTTGCAGAATCAAAAAATTATGTTTTATTCAATATGACTCTATACTGTAACACTCATATTACAGTATTTAAACATAACTTCTAAACCACACATGAAAAATGGCCAATAATGCCTGAAATAATGTATCTCTGAGAGTTTTACTTGAAACATGTGCTTTTTTAAATTTTGAAAATGGACAAAGTAGTTTTTTACTCAGTATGACAATAAAGATCTTAGAATCCTGAGATAATGCGAAAAAAGCAATAAAAATGTATTCCAACATAATTCCTAATCCAAATGTGCAAAATTTTCTAAAAATGCCTGTGATATTGAATCAATGTGAGTTTTACTAAAAAAGATTGTTTTTCTATGGTTTGCAACTACAAAAATTAGGTTCTACTCAATATGACTGTATACTGTAACAGACTCAATATGACAGTTATTTAAACATAACTTCTAAACCACACATGAAAAATGGCTAATGATGCCTGAAATAATGCATCTTCGGGAGTTTTGATCGAAACATATTCTTTTAAATCTTGCAAATGCAAAAAGTAGTTTTTTTATTCAATAAGACAGTAATGTTCCTACAATCCTGAGATAATGCGAAAAAAGCAATAAAATGTATTCAAACATAACTTATAAACAACACATGCAAAATGGCTTATAATGTCTGGAGATATTCATCTGTGTCAGTTGTACTAGAAAAATTATCATTTGTAAGGTTTGCAAAGACATAAGTTGTTTTGTAATTCAAAACAGCTGTATATTTGTCATACTAAATATGAAAGGTTTATAGACATAACTCCAAAACCAAAACATAATTTCTGTCAAAAAAAGCCTGTAATATTGAATTTATGTGAGTTTTACAAGAATCAAATATTTTGGAAAGGTTCACAAATACAGAAATTAGGTTTTATTCACTATGACAGTATACTGTCAAACTCAATAAGAACGTTTTTGAAACATAATTCCAAAAATACCCATGCAAAAATGTCTAATAACGCCTGAAGATATGTATCTTTAAGAGTTTTACTGGAAAGAAACATTTGGCAAGGTTTGCAAAAACAACAAGTAATGTTTTACTCAATTTGACAGTATCATACTTACAATCCTGAGATAATGCGAAAAAAGCAATAAAATGTATTATAAATCATTCCTAATCCAAACGTGCAAAATGTCTAAAAAAGAATGTGAAATTGAATCCATGGGAGTTTTACTAGGAACAGTTATTTTTATATGGTTTGCAAATCAAAAATGATGTTTTATTCAATATGACTCTATACTGTAACAATCAATATTACAGTTATTTAAACATAACTTCTAAACCACACATGAAAAATGGCCAATAATGCCTGAAATAATGTATCTCTGAGAGTTTTACTTGAACATGTGCTTTTTTAAATTTTGAAAATGGACAAAGTAGTTTTTTACTCAGTATGACGATAAAGATCTTAGAATCCTGAGATAATGCGAAAAAAAGCAATAAAAATGTATTCCAACATAATTCCTAATCCAAATGTGCAAAATTTCTAAAAATAGCCTGTGATATTGAATCAATGTGAGTTTTACTAAAAAGATTGTTTTTTCTATGGTTTGCAACTACAAAAATTAGGTTCTAACTCAATATGACTGTATACTGTAACACTCAATATGACCAGTTATTTAAACATAACTTCTAAACCACACATGAAAAATGGCTAATAATGCCTGAAATAATGCATATTCAGGAGTTTTGATCGAAACATATGCTTTTTAAAATCTTGCAAATGCAAAAAGTAGATTTTTTTATTCAATAAGACAGTAATGTTCCTACAATCCTGAGATAATGCGAAAAAAGCAATAAAAATGTATTCAAACATAACTTATAAACAACACACGCAAAATGGATTATAATGTCTGGAGATATTCATCTGTGTCAGTTGTACTAGAAAAAGGATCATTTGTAAGGTTTGCAAAGACATAAAGTTGTTTTGTAATTAAACAGCTGTATATTTGTCATACTAAATATGAAAGGTTTATAGACATAACTCCAAAACCAAACATCATTTATGTCAAAAAAAAAGCCTGTGATATTAAATTTATGTGAGTTTTACAAGAATCAAGTATTTTGGAAAGGTTCACAAATACAGAAATTAGGTTTTATTCACTATGACAGTATACTGTCAAACTCAATAAGAAAACTTTTTGTAACATAATTCCAAAAATACACATGCAAAATGTCTAATAACGCCTGAAGATATGTATCTTTAAGAGTTTTACGGAAAGAAACATTTGGCAAGGTTTGCAAAAACAACAAGTAATGTTTTACTCAATTTGACAGTATCATACTTACAATCCTGAGATAATGCGAAAAAAGCAATAAAAATGTATTACAAATCATTCCTACTCCAAACGTGCAAAATGTCTAAAAAAGAATGTGAAATTGAATCCATGGGAGTTTTACCAGGAACAGTTATTTTTATATGGTTTGCAAATCAAAAATTATGTTTTATTCAATATGACTCTGTACTGTAACACTCAATATTACAGTTATTTAAACATAACTTCTAAACCACACATGAAAAATGGCCAATAATGCCTGAAATAATGTATCTCTGAGTTTTTACTTGAAACATGTGCTTTTTTTAAATTTTGAAAATGGACAAAGTAGTTTTTACTCAGTATGACAATAAAGATCTTAGAATCCTGAGATAATGCGAAAAAAGCAATAAAAATGTATTCCAACATAATTCCTAATGCAAATGTGCAAAATTTCTAAAAATGCCTGTGATATTGAATCAATGTGAGTTTTACCTAAAAAAGATTGTTTTTCTATGGTTTGCAACTACAAAAATTAGGTTCTACTCAATATGATTGTATACTGTAACACTCAATATGACAAGTTATTTAAACATAACTTCTAAACCACACATGAAAAATGGCTAATAATGCCTGAAATAATGCATCTTCGGGAGTTTTGATCGAAAACATATGCTTTTTAAAATCTTGCAAAAGCAAAAAGTAGTTTTTTATTCAATAAGACAGTAATGTTCCTACAATCCTGAGATAATGCGAAAAAAGCAATAAAAATGTATTCAAACATAACTTATAAACCACACATGCAAATGGCTTATAATGTCTGGAGATATTCATCTGTGTCAGTTGTACTAGAAAAATGATCATTTGTAAGGTTTGCAAAGACATAAAGTTGTTTTGTAATTCAAAACAGCTGTATATTTGTCATACTAAATATGAAAGGTTTATAGACATAACTCCAAAACCAAACATCATTTATGTAAAAAAAAAGCCTGTAATATTGAATTTATGTGAGTTTTACAAGAATCAAGTATTTTGGAAAGGTTCACAAATACAGAAATTAGTTTTTATTCACTATGACAGTATACTGTCGAACTCAATAAGAAAGTTTTTGAAACATAATTCCAAAAATACACATGCAAAATGTCTAATAACGCCTGAAGATATGTATCTTTAAGAGTTTTACTGGAAAGAAACATTGGCAAGGTTTGCAAAAACAACAAGTAATGTTTTACTCAATTTGACAGTATCATACTTACAATCCTGAGATAATGCGAAAAAAGCAATAAAAAATGTATTACAAATCATTCCTAATCCAAACCTGCAAAATGTCTAAAAAAGAATGTGAAATTGAATCCATGGGAGTTTTACCAGGAACAGTTATTTGTATATGGTTTGCAAATCAAAAATTATGTTTTATTCAATATGACTCTATACTGTAACACTCAATATTACAGTTATTTAAACATAACTTCTAAACCACACATGAAAAATGGCCAATAATGCCTGAAATAATGTATCTCTGAGAGTTTTACTTGAAACATGTGCTTTTTTAAATTTTGAAAATGGACAAAGTAGTTTTTTACTCAGTATGACAATAAAGATCTTAGAATCCTGAGATAATGCGAAAAAAGCAATAAAAATGTATTCCACATAATTCCTAATCCAAAGTGCAAAATTTCTAAAAATGCCTGTGATATTGAATCAATGTGAGTTTTACTAAAAAAGATTGTTTTTCTATGGTTTGCAACTACAAAAATTAGGTTCTACTCAATATGATTGTATACTGTAACACTCAATATGACAGTTATTTAAACATAACTTCTAAACCACACATGAAAAATGGCCAATTATGCCTGAAATAATGTATTTCTGAGAGTTTTACTTGAAACATGTGCTTTTTTAAATTTTAAAAATGGACAAAGTAGTTTTTTACTCAGTATGACGATAAAGATCTTAGAATCCTGAGATAATGCGAAAAAAGCAATACAAATGTATTACAACATAATTCCTAATCCAAACGTGCAAAATGTCTAAAAAAGAATGTGAAATTGAATCCATGGGAGTTTTACTAGGAACAGTTATTTTTATATGGTTTGCAAATCAAAAATGATGTTTTATTCAATATGACTCTATACTGTAACACTCAATATAACAGTTATTTAAACATAACTTCTAAACCACACATTAAAAATGGCAAATAATGCCTGAAATAATGTATCTCTGAGAGTTTTACTTGAAACATGTGCTTTTTTAAATTTTGAAAATGGACAAAGTAGTTTTTTTACTCAGTATGACAATAAAGATTTTAGAATCCTGAGATAATGCGAAAAAAGCAATAAAAATGTATTCCAACATAATTCCTAATCCAAATGTGCAAAATTTCTAAAAATGCCTGTGATATTGAATCAATGTGAGTTTTATTAAAAAAGATCGTTTTTCTATGGTTTGCAACTACAAAAATTAGGTCCTACTCAATATGACTGTATACTGTAACACTCAATACGACAGTTATTTAAACATAACTTCTAAACCACACATGAAAAATGGCTAATAATGCCTGAAATAATGCATCTTCGGGAGTTTTGATCGAAACATATACTTTTTAAAATCTTGCAAATGCAAAAAGTAGTTTTTTATTCAATAAGACAGTAAGGTTCCTACAATCCTGAGATAATGCGAAAAAAGCAATAAAAATGTATTCAAACATAACTTCTAAACAACACATGCAAAATGGCTTATAATGTCTGGAGATATTCATCTTTGTCAGTTGTACTAGAAAAATGATCATTTGTAAGGTTTGCAAAGACATAAAGTTGTTTTGTAATTCAAAACAGCTGTATATTCGTCATACTAAATATGAAAGGTTTATAGACATAACTCCAAAACCAAACATAATTTCTGTCAAATAAAGCCTGTAATATTGAATTTATGTGAGTTTTACAAGAATCAAGTATTTTGGAAAGGTTCACAAATACAGAAATTAGGTTTTATTCACTATGACAGTATACTGTCAAACTCAATAAGAAAGTTTTTGAAACATAATTCCAAAAATACACATGCAAAATGTCTAATAACGCCTGAAGATATGTATCTTTAAAAGTTTTACTGGAAAGAAACATTTGGCAAGGTTTGCAAAAACAACAAGTAATGTTTTACTCAATTTGACAGTATCATACTTACAATCCTGAGATAATGCGAAAAAAGCAATAAAAATGTATTACAAATCATTCCTAATCCAAACGTGCAAAATGTCTAAAAAAGAATGTGAAATTGAATCCATGGGAGTTTTACCAGGAACAGTTATTTGTATATGGTTTGCAAATCAAAAATTATGTTTTATTCAATATGACTCTATACTGTAACACTCAATATTACAGTTATTTAAACATAACTTCTGAACCACACATGAAAAATGGCCAATAATGCCTGAAATAATGTATCTCTGAGAGCTTTACTTGAAACATGTGCTTTTTTAAATTTTGAAAATGGACAAAGTAGTTTTTTACTCAGTATGACAATAAAGATCTTAGAATCCTGAGATAATGCGAAAAAAGCAATAAAAATGTATTCCAACATAATTCCTAATCCAAATGTGCAAAATTTCTAAAAATGCCTGTGATATTGAATCAATGTGAGTTTTACTAAAAAAGATCGTTTTTCTATGGTTTGCAACTACAAAAATTAGGTCCTACTCAATATGACTGTATACTGTAACACTCAATATGACAGTTATTTAAACATAACTTCTAAACCACACATGAAAAATGGCTAATAATGCCTGAAATAATGCATCTTCGGGAGTTTTGATGGAAACATATGCTTTTTAAAATCTTGCAAATGCAAAAAGTAGTTTTTTTATTCAATAAGACAGTAATGTTCCTACAATCCTGAGATAATGCGAAAAAAGCAATAAAAATTTATTCAAACATAACTTATAAACAACACATGCAAAATGGCTTATAATGTCTGGAGATATTCATCTGTGTCAGTTGTACTAGAAAAATTATCATTTGTAAGGTTTGCAAAGACATAAAGTTGTTTTGTAATTCAAAACAGCTGTATATTTGTCATACTAAATATGAAAGGTTTATAGACATAACTCCAAAACCAAACATAATTTCTGTCAAAAAAGCCTGTAATATTGAATTTATGTGAGTTTTACAAGAATCAAATATTTTGGAAAGGTTCACAAATACAGACATTAGGTTTTATTCACTATGACAGTATACTGTCAAACTCAATAAGAACGTTTTTGAAACATAATTCCAAAAATACCCATGCAAAATGTCTAATAATGCCTTAAGATATGTATCTTTAAGAGTTTTACTGGAAAGAAACATTTGGCAAGGTTTGCAAAAACAACAAGTAATGTTTTACTCAATTTGACAGTATCATACTTACAATCCTGAGATAATGCGAAAAAAGCAATAAAAATGTATTACAACATAATTCCTAATCCAAACGTGCAAAATGTCTAAAAAAGAATGTGAAATCGAATCCATGGGAGTTTTACTAGGAACAGTTATTTTTATATGGTTTGCAAATCAAAAATGATGTTTTATTCAATGTGACTCTATACTGTAACACTCAATATAACAGTTATTTAAACATAACTTCTAAACCACACATGAAAAATGGCAAATAATGCCTGAAATAATGTATCTCTGAGAGTTTTACTTGAAACATGTGCTTTTTTAAATTTTGAAAATGGACAAAGTAGTTTTTTACTCAGTATGACAATAAAGATTTTAGAATCCTGAGATAATGCGAAAAAAGCAATAACAATGTATTCCAACATAATTCCTAATCCAAATGTGCAAAATTTCTAAAAATGCCTGTGATATTGAATCAATGTGAGTTTTACTAAAAAAGATCGTTTTTCTATGGTTTGCAACTACAAAAATTAGGTCCTACTCAATATGACTGTATACTGTAACACTCAATATGACAGTTATTTAAACATAACTTCTAAACCACACATGAAAAATGGCTAATAATGCCTGAAATAATGCATCTTCGGGAGTTTTGATCGAAACATATGCTTTTTAAAATCTTGCAAATGCAAAAAGTAGTTTTTTATTCAATAAGACAGTAAGGTTCCTACAATCCTGAGATAATGCGAAAAAAGCAATAAAAATGTATTCAAACATAACTTATAAACAACACATGCAAAATGGCTTATAATGTCTGGAGATATTCATCTTTGTCAGTTGTACTAGAAAAATGATCATTTGTAAGGTTTGCAAAGACATAAAGTTGTTTTGTAATTCAAAACAGCTGTATATTCGTCATACTAAATATGAAAGGTTTATAGACATAACTCCAAAACCAAACATAATTTCTGTCAAAAAAAGCCTGTAATATTGAATTTATGTGAGTTTTACAAGAATCAAGTATTTTGGAAAGGTTCACAAATACAGAAATTAGGTTTTATTCACTATGACAGTATACTGTCAAACTCAATAAGAAAGTTTTTGAAACATAATTCCAAAAATACACATGCAAAATGTCTAATAACGCTTGAAGATATGTATCTTTAAAAGTTTTACTGGAAAGAAACATTTGGCAAGGTTTGCAAAAACAACAAGTAATGTTTTACTCAATTTGACAGTATCATACTTACAATCCTGAGATAATGCGAAAAAAGCAATAAAAATGTATTACAAATCATTCCTAATCCAAACGTGCAAAATGTCTAAAAAAGAATGTGAAATTGAATCCATGGGAGTTTTACCAGGAACAGTTATTTGTATATGGTTTGCAAATCAAAAATTATGTTTTATTCAATATGACTCTATACTGTAACACTCAATATTACAGTTATTTAAACATAACTTCTGAACCACACATGAAAAATGGCCAATAATGCCTGAAATAATGTATCTCTGAGAGCTTTACTTGAAACATGTGCTTTTTTAAATTTTGAAAATGGACAAAGTAGTTTTTTACTCAGTATGACAATAAAGATCTTAGAATCCTGAGATAATGCGAAAAAAGCAATAAAAATGTATTCCAACATAATTCCTAATCCAAATGTGCAAAATTTCTAAAAATGCCTGTGATATTGAATCAATGTGAGTTTTACTAAAAAAGATCGTTTTTCTATGGTTTGCAACTACAAAAATTAGGTCCTACTCAATATGACTGTATACTGTAACACTCAATATGACAGTTATTTAAACATAACTTCTAAACCACACATGAAAAATGGCTAATAATGCCTGAAATACTGCATCTTCGGGAGTTTTGATCGAAACATATGCTTTTTAAAATCTTGCAAATGCAAAAAGTAGTTTTTTATTCAATAAGACAGTAAGGTTCCTACAATCCTGAGATAATGCGAAAAAAGCAATAAAAATGTATTCAAACATAACTTATAAACAACACATGCAAAATGGCTTATAATGTCTGGAGATATTCATCTTTGTCAGTTGTACTAGAAAAATGATCATTTGTAAGGTTTGCAAAGACATAAAGTTGTTTTGTAATTCAAAACAGCTGTATATTCGTCATACTAAATATGAAAGGTTTATAGACATAACTCCAAAACCAAACATAATTTCTGTCAAAAAAAGCCTGTAAAATTGAATTTATGTGAGTTTTACAAGAATCAAGTATTTTGGAAAGGTTCACAAATACAGAAATTAGGTTTTATTCACTATGACAGTATACTGTCAAACTCAATAAGAAAGTTTTTGAAACATAATTCCAAAAATACACATGCAAAATGTCTAATAACGCTTGAAGATATGTATCTTTAAAAGTTTTACTGGAAAGAAACATTTGGCAAGGTTTGCAAAAACAACAAGTAATGTTTTACTCAATTTGACAGTATCATACTTACAATCCTGAGATAATGCGAAAAAAGCAATAAAAATGTATTACAAATCATTCCTAATCCAAACGTGCAAAATGTCTAAAAAAGAATGTGAAATTGAATCCATGGGAGTTTTACCAGGAACAGTTATTTGTATATGGTTTGCAAATCAAAAATTATGTTTTATTCAATATGACTCTATACTGTAACACTCAATATTACAGTTATTTAAACATAACTTCTGAACCACACATGAAAAATGGCCAATAATGCCTGAAATAATGTATCTCTGAGAGCTTTACTTGAAACATGTGCTTTTTTAAATTTTGAAAATGGACAAAGTAGTTTTTTTACTCAGTATGACAATAAAGATCTTAGAATCCTGAGATAATGCGAAAAAAGCAATAAAAATGTATTCCAACATAATTCCTAATCCAAATGTGCAAAATTTCTAAAAATGCCTGTGATATTGAATCAATGTGAGTTTTACTAAAAAAGATCGTTTTTCTATGGTTTGCAACTACAAAAATTAGGTCCTACTCAATATGACTGTATACTGTAACACTCAATATGACAGTTATTTAAACATAACTTCTAAACCACACATGAAAAATGGCTAATAATGCCTGAAATAATGCATCTTCGGGAGTTTTGATGGAAACATATGCTTTTTAAAATCTTGCAAATGCAAAAAGTAGTTTTTTTATTCAATAAGACAGTAATGTTCCTACAATCCTGAGATAATGCGAAAAAAGCAATAAAAATGTATTCAAACATAACTTATAAACAACACATGCAAAATGGCTTATAATGTCTGGAGATATTCATCTGTGTCAGTTGTACTAGAAAAATTATCATTTGTAAGGTTTGCAAAGACATAAAGTTGTTTTGTAATTCAAAACAGCTGTATATTTGTCATACTAAATATGAAAGGTTTATAGACATAACTCCAAAACCAAACATAATTTCTGTCAAAAAAGCCTGTAATATTGAATTTATGTGAGTTTTACAAGAATCAAATATTTTGGAAAGGTTCACAAATACAGACATTAGGTTTTATTCACTATGACAGTATACTGTCAAACTCAATAAGAACGTTTTTGAAACATAATTCCAAAAATACCCATGCAAAATGTCTAATAACGCCTGAAGATATGTATCTTTAAGAGTTTTACTGGAAAGAAACATTTGGCAAGGTTTGCAAAAACAACAAGTAATGTTTTACTCAATTTGACAGTATCATACTTACAATCCTGAGATAATGCGAAAAAAGCAATAAAAATGTATTACAACATAATTCCTAATCCAAACGTGCAAAATGTCTAAAAAAGAATGTGAAATCGAATCCATGGGAGTTTTACTAGGAACAGTTATTTTTATATGGTTTGCAAATCAAAAATGATGTTTTATTCAATGTGACTCTATACTGTAACACTCAATATAACAGTTATTTAAACATAACTTCTAAACCACACATGAAAAATGGCAAATAATGCCTGAAATAATGTATCTCTGAGAGTTTTACTTGAAACATGTGCTTTTTTAAATTTTGAAAATGGACAAAGTAGTTTTTTACTCAGTATGACAATAAAGATTTTAGAATCCTGAGATAATGCGAAAAAAGCAATAAAAATGTATTCCAACATAATTCCTAATCCAAATGTGCAAAATTTCTAAAAATGCCTGTGATATTGAATCAATGTGAGTTTTACTAAAAAAGATCGTTTTTCTATGGTTTGCAACTACAAAAATTAGGTCCTACTCAATATGACTGTATACTGTAACACTCAATATGACAGTTATTTAAACATAACTTCTAAACCACACATGAAAAATGGCTAATAATGCCTGAAATAATGCATCTTCGGGAGTTTTGATCGAAACATATGCTTTTTAAAATCTTGCAAATGCAAAAAGTAGTTTTTTATTCAATAAGACAGTAAGGTTCCTACAATCCTGAGATAATGCGAAAAAAGCAATAAAAATGTATTCAAACATAACTTATAAACAACACATGCAAAATGGCTTCTAATGTCTGGAGATATTCATCTTTGTCAGTTGTACTAGAAAAATGATCATTTGTAAGGTTTGCAAAGACATAAAGTTGTTTTGTAATTCAAAACAGCTGTATATTCGTCATACTAAATATGAAAGGTTTATAGACATAACTCCAAAACCAAACATAATTTCTGTCAAAAAAAGCCTGTAATATTGAATTTATGTGAGTTTTACAAGAATCAAGTATTTTGGAAAGGTTCACAAATACAGAAATTAGGTTTTATTCACTATGACAGTATACTGTCAAACTCAATAAGAAAGTTTTTGAAACATAATTCCAAAAATACACATGCAAAATGTCTAATAACGCTTGAAGATATGTATCTTTAAAAGTTTTACTGGAAAGAAACATTGGCAAGGTTTGCAAAAACAACAAGTAATGTTTTACTCAATTTGACAGTATCATACTTACAATCTTGAGATAATGCGAAAAAAGCAATAAAAATGTATTACAAATCATTCCTAATCCAAACGTGCAAAATGTCTAAAAAAGAATGTGAAATTGAATCCATGGGAGTTTTACCAGGAACAGTTATTTTTATATGGTTTGCAAATCAAAAATTATGTTTTATTCAATATGACTCTATACTGTAACAATCAATATTACAGTTATTTAAACATAACTTCTAAACCACACATGAAAAATGGCCAATAATGCCTGAAATAATGTATCTCCGAGAGTTTTACTTGAAACATGTGCTTTTTTAAATTTTGAAAATGGACAAAGTAGTTTTTTACTCAGTATGACAATAAAGATCTTAGAATCCTGAGATAATGCGAAAAAAGCAATAAAAATGTATTCCAACATAATTCCTAATCCAAATGTGCAAAATTTCTAAAAATGCCTGTGATATTGAATCAATGTGAGTTTTACTAAAAAAGATTGTTTTTCTATGGTTTGCAACTACAAAAATTAGGTTCTACTCAATATGACTGTATACTGTAACACTCAATACGACAGTTATTTAAACATAACTTCTAAACCACACATGAAAAATGGCTAATAATGCCTGAAATAATGCATATTCGGGAGTTTTGATCGAAACATATGCTTTTTAAAATCTTGCAAATGCAAAAAGTAGTTTTTTTATTCAATAAGACAGTAATGTTCCTACAATCCTGAGATAATGCGAAAAAAGCAATAAAAATGTATTCAAACATAACTTATAAACAACACATGCAAAATGGCTTATAATGTCTGGAGATATTCATCTGTGTCAGTTGTACTAGAAAAATGATCATTTGTAAGGTTTGCAAAGACATAAAGTTGTTTTGTAATTAAACAGCTGTATATTTGTCATACTAAATATGAAAGGTTTATAGACATAACTCCAAAACCAAACATCATTTATGTCAAAAAAAAGCCTGTGATATTAAATTTATGTGAGTTTTACAAGAATCAAGTATTTTGGAAAGGTTCACAAATACAGAAATTAGGTTTTATTCACTATGACAGTATACTGTCAAACTCAATAAGAAAGTTTTTGAAACATAATTCCAAAAATACACATGCAAAATGTCTAATAACGCCTGAAGATATGTATCTTTAAGAGTTTTACTGGAAAGAAACATTTGGCAAGGTTTGCAAAAACAACAAGTAATGTTTTACTCAATTTGACAGTATCATACTTACAATCCTGAGATAATGCGAAAAAAGCAATAAAAATGTATTACAAATCATTCCTAATCCAAACCTGCAAAATGTCTAAAAAAGAATGTGAAATTGAATCCATGGGAGTTTTACCAGGAACAGTTATTTGTATATGGTTTGCAAATCAAAAATTATGTTTTATTCAATATGACTCTATACTGTAACACTCAATATGACAGTTATTTAAACATAACTTCTAAACCACACATGAAAAATGGCTAATAATGCCTGAAATAATGCATCTTCGGGAGTTTTGATCGAAACATATATTTTTTAAAATCTTGCAAATGCAAAAAGTAGTTTTTTATTCAATAAGACAGTAAGGTTTCTACAATCCTGAGATAATGCGAAAAAAGCAATAAAAATGTATTCAAATTTAACTTATAAACAACACATGCAAAATGGCTTATAATGTCTGGAGATATTCATCTGTGTCAGTTGTACTAGAAAAATTATCATTTGTAAGGTTTGCAAAGACATAAAGTTGTTTTGTAATTCAAAATAGCTGTATATTTGTCATACTAAATATGAAAGGTTTATAGACATAACTCCAAAACCAAACATAATTTCTGTCAAAAAAGCCTGTAATATTGAATTTATGTGAGTTTTACAAGAATCAAATATTTTGGAAAGGTTCACAAATACAGAAATTAGGTTTTATTCACTATGACAGTATACTGTCAAACTCAATAAGAACGTTTTTGAAACATAATTCCAAAAATACCCATGCAAAATGTCTAATAACGCCTGAAGATATGTATCTTTAAGAGTTTTACTGGAAAGAAACATTTGGCAAGGTTTGCAAAAACAACAAGTAATGTTTTACTCAATTTGACAGTATCATACTTACAATCCTGAGATAATGTGAAAAAAGCAATAAAAATGTATTATAAATCATTCCTAATCCAAACGTGCAAAATGTCTAAAAAAGAATGTGAAATTGAATCCATGGGAGTTTTACTAGGAACAGTTATTTTTATATGGTTTGCAAATCAAAAATGATGTTTTATTCAATATGACTCTATACTGTAACAATCAATATTACAGTTATTTAAACATAACTTCTAAACCACACATGAAAAATGGCCAATAATGCCTGAAATAATGTATCTCTGAGAGTTTTACTTGAAACATGTGCTTTTTTAAATTTTGAAAATGGACAAAGTAGTTTTTTACTCAGTATGACAATAAAGATCTTAGAATCCTGAGATAATGCGAAAAAAGCAATAAAAATGTATTCCAACATAATTCCTAATCCAAATGTGCAAAATTTCTAAAAATGCCTGTGATATTGAATCAATGTGAGTTTTACTAAAAAAGATTGTTTTTCTATGGTTTGCAACTACAAAAATTAGGTTCTACTCAATATGACTGTATACTGTAACACTCAATATGACAGTTATTTAAACATAACTTCTAAACCACACATGAAAAATGGCTAATAATGCCTGAAATAATGCATATTCGGGAGTTTTGATCGAAACATATGCTTTTTAAAATCTTGCAAATGCAAAAAGTAGTTTTTTTATTCAATAAGACAGTAATGTTCCTACAATCCTGAGATAATGCGAAAAAAGCAATAAAAATGTATTCAAACATAACTTATAAACAACACATGCAAAATGGCTTATAATGTCTGGAGATATTCATCTGTGTCAGTTGTACTAGAAAAATGATCATTTGTAAGGTTTGCAAAGACATAAAGTTGTTTTGTAATTAAACAGCTGTATATTTGTCATACTAAATATGAAAGGTTTATAGACATAACTCCAAAACCAAACATCATTTATGTCAAAAAAAAGCCTGTGATATTAAATTTATGTGAGTTTTACAAGAATCAAGTATTTTGGAAAGGTTCACAAATACAGAAATTAGGTTTTATTCACTATGACAGTATACTGTCAAACTCAATAATAAAGTTTTTGAAACATAATTCCAAAAATACACATGCAAAATGTCTAATAACGCCTGAAGATATGTATCTTTAAGAGTTTTACTGGAAAGAAACATTTGGCAAGGTTTGCAAAAACAACAAGTAATGTTTTACTCAATTTGACAGTATCATACTTACAATCCTGAGATAATGCGAAAAAAGCAATAAAAATGTATTACAAATCATTCCTAATCCAAACCTGCAAAATGTCTAAAAAAGAATGTGAAATTGAATCCATGGGAGTTTTACCAGGAACAGTTATTTGTATATGGTTTGCAAATCAAAAATGATGTTTTATTCAATATGACTCTATACTGTAACACTCAATATTACAGTTATTTAAACATAACTTCTAAACCACACATGAAAAATGGCCAATAATGCCTGAAATAATGTATCTCTGAGAGTTTTACTTGAAACATGTGCTTTTTTAAATTTTGAAAATGGACAAAGTAGTTTTTTACTCAGTATGACAATAAAGATCTTAGAATCCTGAGATAATGCGAAAAAAGCAATAAAAATGTATTCCAACATAATTCCTAATGCAAATGTGCAAAATTTCTAAAAATGCCTGTGATATTGAATCAATGTGAGTTTTACTAAAAAAGATTGTTTTTCTATGGTTTGCAACTACAAAAATTAGGTTCTACTCAATATGATTGTATACTGTAACACTCAATATGACAGTTATTTAAACATAACTTCTAAACCACACATGAAAAATGGCTAATAATGCCTGAAATAATGCATCTTCGGGAGTTTTGATCGAAACATATGCTTTTTAAAATCTTGCAAAAGCAAAAAGTAGTTTTTTATTCAATAAGACAGTAATGTTCCTACAATCCTGAGATAATGCGAAAAAAGCAATAAAAATGTATTCAAACATAACTTATAAACCACACATGCAAAATGGTTTATAATGTCTGGAGATATTCATCTGTGTCAGTTGTACTAGAAAAATGATCATTTGTAAGGTTTGCAAAGACATAAAGTTGTTTTGTAATTCAAAACAGCTGTATATTTGTCATACTAAATATGAAAGGTTTATAGACATAACTCCAAAACCAAACATAATTTATGTCAAAAAAAAAGCCTGTGATATTGAATTTATGTGAGTTTTACAAGAATCAAGTATTTTGGAAAGGTTCGCAAATACAGAAATTAGGTTTTATTCACTATGACAGTATACTGTCAAACTCAATAAGAAAGTTTTTGAAACATAATTCCAAAAATACACATGCAAAATGTCTAATAACGCCTGAAGATATGTATCTTTAAGAGTTTTACTGGAAAGAAACATTTGGCAAGGTTTGCAAAAACAACAAGTAATGTTTTACTCAATTTGACAGTATCATCCTTACAATCCTGAGATAATGCGAAAAAAGCAATACAAATGTATTACAAATCATTCCTAATCCAAACGTGCAAAATGTCTAAAAAAGAATGTGAAATTGAATCTATGGGAGTTTTACTAGTAACAGTTATTTTTATATGGTTTGCAAATCAAAAATGTTGTTTTATTCAATATGACTCTATACTGTAACACTCAATATTACAGTTATTTAAACATAACTTCTAAACCACACATGAAAAATGGCCAATAATGCCTGAAATAATGTATCTCTGAGAGTTTTACTTGAAACATGTGCTTTTTTAAATTTTGAAAATGGACAAAGTAGTTTTTTACTCAGTATGACAATAAAGATCTTAGAATCCTGAGATAATGCGAAAAAAGCAATAAAAATGTATTCCAACATAATTCCTAATCCAAATGTGCAAACTTTCTAAAAATGCCTGTGATATTGAATCAATGTGAGTTTTACTAAAAAAGATTGTTTTTCTATGATTTGCAACTACAAAAATTAGGTTCTACTCAATATGACTGTATACTGTAACACTCAATATGACAGTTATTTAAACATAACTTCTAAACCACACATGAAAAATGGCTAATAATGCCTGAAATAATGCATCTTCGGGAGTTTTGATCGAAACATATGCTTTTTAAAATCTTGCAAATGCAAAAAGTAGTTTTTTATTAAATAAGACAGTAAGGTTCCTACAATCCTGAGATAATGCGAAAAAAGCACAAAAATGTATTCAAACATAACTTATAAACAACACATGCAAAATGGCTTATAATGTCTGGAGATATTCATCTTTGTCAGTTGTACTAGAAAAATGATCATTTGTAAGGTTTGCAAAGACATAAAGTTGTTTTGTAATTCAAAACAGATGTATATTTGTCATACTAAATATGAAAGGTTTATAGACATAAATCCGAAACCAAACATAATTTATGTCAAAAAAAAAGCCTGTGATATTGAATTTATGTGAGTTTTACAAGAATCAACTATTTTGGAAAGGTTCACAAATACAGAAATTAGGTTTTATTCACTATGACAGTATACTGTCAAACTCAATAAGAAAGTTTTTGAAACATAATTCCAAAAATACACATGCAAAATGTCTTATAACGCCTGAAGATATGTATCTTTTAGAGTTTTACTGGAAAGAAACATTTGGCAAGGTTTGCAAAAACAACAAGTAATGTTTTACTCAATTTGACAGTATCATCCTTAGAATCCTGAGATAATGCGAAAAAAAGCAATAAAAATGTATTGCAAATCATTCCTAATCCAAACGTGCAAAATGTCTAAAAAAGAATGTGAAATTGAATCTATGGGAGTTTTACTAGGAACAGTTATTTTTATATGGTTTGCAAATCAAAAATTATGTTTTATTCAATATGACTCTATACTGTAACACTCAATATTACAGTTATTTAAACATAACTTCTAAACCACACATGAAAAATGGCCAATAATGCCTGAAATAATGTATCTCTGAGAGTTTTACTTGAAACATGTGCTTTTTTAAATTTTGAAAATGGACAAAGTAGTTTTTTACTCAGTATGACATTAAAGATCTTAGAATCCTGAGATAATGCGAAAAAAGCAATAAAAATGTATTCCAACATAATTCCTAATCCAAATGTGCAAACTTTCTAAAAATGCCTGTGATATTGAATCAATGTGAGTTTTACTAAAAAAGATTGTTTTTCTATGGTTTGCAACTACAAAAATTAGGTTCTACTCAATATGACTGTATACTGTAACACTCAATATGACAGTTATTTAAACATAACTTCTAAACCACACATGACAAATGGCTAATGATGCCTGAAATAATGCATCTTCGGGAGTTTTGATCGAAACATATGCTTTTTAAAATCTTGCAAATGCAAAAAGTAGTTTTTTATTCAATAAGACAGTAAGGTTCCTACAATCCTGAGATAATGCGAAAAAAGCAATAAAAATGTATTCAAACATAACTTATAAACAACACATGCAAAATGGCTTATAATGTCTGGAGATATTCATCTTTGTCAGTTGTACTAGAAAAATGATCATTTGTAAGGTTTGCAAAGACATAAAGTTGTTTTGTAATTCAAAACAGATGTATATTTGTCATACTAAATATGAAAGGTTTATAGACATAAATCCGAAACCAAACATAATTTATGTCAAAAAAAAAGCCTGTGATATTGAATTTATGTGAGTTTTACAAGAATCAAGTATTTTGGAAAGGTTCACAAATACAGAAATTAGGTTTTATTCACTATGACAGTATACTGTCAAACTCAATAAGAAAGTTTTTGAAACATAATTCCAAAAATACACATGCAAAATGTCTTATAACGCCTGAAGATATGTATCTTTTAGAGTTTTACTGGAAAGAAACATTTGGCAAGGTTTGCAAAAACAACAAGTAATGTTTTACTCAATTTGACAGTATCATCCTTAGAATCCTGAGATAATGCGAAAAAAGCAATAAAAATGTATTGCAAATCATTCCTAATCCAAACGTGCAAAATGTCTAAAAAAGAATGTGAAATTGAATCTATGGGAGTTTTACTAGGAACAGTTATTTTTATATGGTTTGCAAATCAAAAATTATGTTTTATTCAATATGACTCTATACTGTAACACTCAATATTACAGTTATTTAAACATAACTTCTAAACCACACATGAAAAATGGCCAATAATGCCTGAAATAATGTATCTCTGAGAGTTTTACTTGAAACATGTGCTTTTTTAAATTTTGAAAATGGACAAAGTAGTTTTTTACTCAGTATGACATTAAAGATCTTAGAATCCTGAGATAATGCGAAAAAAGCAATAAAAATGTATTCCAACATAATTCCTAATCCAAATGTGCAAAATTTCTAAAAAGTCCTATGATATTGTATCAATGTGAGTTTTACTAAAAAAGATTGTTTTTCTATGGTTTGCAACTACAAAAATTAGGTTCTACTCAATATGACTGTATACTGTAACACTCAATATGACAGTTATTTAAACATAACTTCTAAACCACACATGAAAAATGGCTAATAATGCCTGAAATAATGCATTTTCGGGAGTTTTGATCGAAACATATGCTTTTTAAAATCTTGCAAATGCAAAAAGTAGTTTTTTATTCAATAAGACAGTAAGGTTCCTACAATCCTGAGATAATGCGAAAAAAAACAATAAAAATGTATTCAAACACAACTTATAAACAACACATGATAAATGGCTTATAATGTCTGGAGATATTCATCTTTGTCAGTTGTACTAGAAAAATGATCATTTGTAAGGTTTGCAAAGACATAAAGTTGTTTTGTAATTCAAAACAGATGTATTATATTTGTCATACTAAATATGAAAGGTTTATAGACATAACTCCAAAACCAAACATAATTTATGTCAAAAAAAGCCTGTGATATTGAATTTATGTGAGTTTTACAAGAATCAAGTATTTTGGAAAGGTTCACAAATACAGAAATTAGGTTTTATTCACTATGACAGTATACTGTCAAACTCAATAAGAAAGTTTTTGAAACATAATTCCAAAAATACACATGCAAAATGTCTAATAACGCCTGAAGATATGTATCTTTAAGAGTTTTACTAGAAAGAAACATTTGGCAAGGTTTGCAAAAACATCAAGTAATGTTTTACTCAATTTGACAGTATCATCCTTACAATCCTGAGATAATGCGAAAAAAGCAATAAAAATGTATTACAAATCATTCCTAATCCAAACGTGCAAAATGTTTAAAAAAGAATGTGAGATTGAATCTATGGGAGTTTTACTAGGAACAGTTATTTTTATATGGTTTGCAAATCAAAAATGATGTTTTATTCAATATGACTCTATACTGTAACACTCAATATTACAGTTATTTAAACATAACTTCTAAACCACACATGAAAAATGGCCAATATTGCCTGAAATAATGTATCTCTGAGAGTTTTACTTGAAACATGTGCTTTTTTAAATTTTGAAAATGGACAAAGTAGTTTTTTTACTCCGTATGACAATAAAGATCTTAGAATCCTGAGATAATGCGAAAAAAGCAATAAAAATGTATTCCAACATAATTCCTAATCCAAATGTGCAAAATTTCTAAAAATGCCTGTGATATTGAATCAATGTGAGTTTTACTAAAAAATATTGTTTTTCTTTGGTTTGCAACTACAAAAATTAGGTTCTACTCAATATGACTGTATACTGTAACACTCAATATGACAGTTATTTAAACATAACTTCTAAACCACACATGAAAAATGGCTAATAATGCCTGAAATAATGCATCTTCGGGAGTTTTGATCGAAACATATGCTTTTTAAAATATTGCAAATGCAAAAAGTAGTTTTTTATTCAATAAGACAGTAAGGTTCCTACAATCCTGAGATAATGCGAAAAAAGCAATAAAAATGTATTCAAACATAACTTATAAACAACACATGCAAAATGGCTTATAATGTCTGGAGATATTCATCTTTGTCAGTTGTACTAGAAAAATGATCATTTGTAAGGTTTGCAAAGACATAAAGTTGTTTTGTAATTCAAAACAGATGTATATTTGTCATACTAAATATGAAAGGTTTATAGACATAACTCCAAAACCAAACATAATTTATGTCAAAAAAAAGCCTGTGATATTGAATTTATGTGAGTTTTACGAGAATCAAGTATTTTGGAAAGGTTCACAAATACAAAAATTAGGTTTTATTCAATATGACAGTATACTGTCAAACTCAATAAGAAAGTTTTTGAAACATAATTCCAAAAATACACATGCAAAATGTCTAATAACGCCTGAAGATATGTATCTTTAAGAGTTTTACTGGAAAGAAACATTTGGCAAGGTTTGCAAAAACAACAAGTAATGTTTTACTCAATTTGACAGTATCATCCTTACAATCCTGAGATAATGCGAAAAAAGCAATAAAAATGTATTACAAATCATTCCTAATCCAAACGTGCAAAATGTCTAAAAAAGAATGTGAAATTGAATCTATGGGAGTTTTACTAGGAACAGTTATTTTTATATGGTTTGCAAATCAAAAATGATGTTTTATTCAATATGACTCTATACTGTAACACTCAATATTACAGTTATTTGAACATAACTTCTAAACCCCACATGAAAAATGGCCAATAATGCCTGAAATAATGTATCTCTGAGAGTTTTACTTGAAACATGTGCTTTTTTAAATTTTGAAAATGGACAAAGTAGTTTTTTACTCAGTATGACAATAAAGATCTTAGAATCCTGAGATAATGCGAAAAAAGCAATAAAAATGTATTCCAACATAATTCCTAATCCAAATGTGCAAAATTTCTAAAAATGCCTGTGATATTGAATCAATGTGAGTTTTACTAAAAAAGATTGTTTTTCTATGGTTTGCAACTACAAAAATTAGGTTCTACTCAATATGACTGTATACTGTAACACTCAATATGACAGTTATTTAAACATAACTTCTAAACCACACATGAAAAATGGCTAATAATGCCTGAAATAACGCATCTTCAGGAGTTTTGATCGAAACATATGCTTTTTAAAATCTTGCAAATGCAAAAAGTAGTTTTTTATTCAATAAGACAGTAAGGTTCCTACAATCCTGAGATAATGCGAAAAAAGCAATAAAAATGTATTCAAACATAACTTATAAACAACACATGCAAAATGGCTTATAATGTCTGGAGATATTCATCTTTGTCAGTTGCACTAGAAAAATGATCATGTGTAACGTTTGCAAACACATAAAGTTGTTTTGTAATTCAAAACAGATATATATATTTGTCATACTAAATATGAAAGGTTTATAGACATAACTCCAAAACCAAACATAATTTATGTCAAAAAAAGCCTGTGATATTGAATTTATATGAGTTTTACAAGAATCAAGTATTTTGGAAAGGTTCACAAATACAGAAATTAGGTTTTATTCACTATGACAGTATACTGTCAAACTCAATAAGAACGTTTTTGAAACATAATTCCAAATATACACATGCAAAATGTCTAATAACGCCTGAAGATATGTATCTTTAAGAGTTTTACTGGAAAGAAACATTTGGCAAGGTTTGCAAAAACAACAAGTAATGTTTTACTCAATTTGACAGTATCATACTTACAATCCTGAGATAATGCGAAAAAAGCAATAAAAATGTATTACAAATCATTCCTAATCCAAACGTGCAAAATGTCTAAAAAATAATGTGAAATTGAATCTATGGGAGTTTTACTAGGAACAGTTATTTTTATATGGTTTGCAAATCAAAAATGATGTTTTATTCAATATGACTCTATACTGTAACACTCAATATTACAGTTATTTAAACATAACTTCTAAACCACACATGAAAAATGGCCAGTAATGCCTGAAATAATGTATCTCTGAGAGTTTTACTTGAAACATGTGCTTTTTTAAATTTGGTTTTGCAAACCCTACCAAATGTTTTTTTTTTCAGGAAAACTCTCAAAGATGCATTTCTTCAGGCATTATTAGACAATTTGCATGTGTATTTTTGCAGTTATGTTTCAAAAACTGACATTTTGAGTTTGACCAATATGAGGCCAGTAAAACCTGATTTTTGTATATGTGAACCTTTCCAAAATACCTGATTCCGGTAAAACTCACATAAATTCAATATTACAGGCTTTTTAAGACAAATTTCATGTTTGGTTTTGGAGTTATGATTATAAACATTTCATATTTTTTATGAAAGTTATACTGTTATATTGAATAAAAAACTAACTTGTGTCTTTGTGAACCTCACAAAAGATCATTTTGTAGTACAACTGACAAAAATACATATCTCTAGGCATTATTAGCCATTTTGCATGTGTTGTTTAGATGTTATGTTTGAATACATTTTTATTGCTTTTTTCGCATTATCTCAGGATTGTAAGACTATTATAGTCATATTGAGTAAAAACTCATTTTTGCATTTGCGAGATTTAAAAAAGCATATCTTTCGAATAAAACTCCAAAAGATGCATTATTTTAGGCATTATCAGCCATTTTTCATGTGTGGTGTAGGAGTTATGTTTAAATAACTGTCACATTGAGTGTTACAGCATACAGTCATACTGAGTAAAACCTCATTTTTGTATTTGCAAACCATAGAAAAACAACTGTATCTAGTAAAACTCACATGTATTCAATATCACAGGCACTTTTAGACATTTTGCACGTTGGGATTAGGAATAATGTTGGAATACATTTTATTGCTTTTTTCGCATTATCTCAGGATTCTAAGTACATTACTGTCAAATTGAGTAAAAAATTACTTTTTGGTTTTGCAAACCCTACCAAATGTTTTTTTTTTCAGGAAAACTCTCAAAGATGCATTTCTTCAGTCATTATTAGACATTTTGTATGTGTATTTTTGGAGTTATGTTTCAAAAACTGACATTTTGAGTTTGACCAATATGAGGCCAGTAAAACCTGATTTTTGTATATGTGAACCTTTCCAAAATACCTGATTCCGGTAAAACTCACATAAATTCAATAGTACAGGCTTTTTAAGACAAATTTCATGTTTGATTTTGGAATTATGATTATAAACCTTTCATATTTAGTATGACAGTTATACTGTTATATTGAATAAAAAACTAACTTGTGTCTTTGTCAACCTCACAAAATATCATTTTGTAGTACAACTAACAAAATACACATCTCTAGGCATTATTAACCATTTTGCATGTGTTGTTTAGAAGTTATGTTTGAATAGATTTTTATTGCTTTTTTCGCATTATCTCAGGATTGTAAGACTATTATAGTCATATTGAGTAGAAAACTACTTTTTGCATTTTCAAAATTTAAAACAGCATGTGTTTCGAGTACAACTCCCAAATATGCATTATTTCAGGCATTATTAGCCATTCTTCATGTGTGGTTTAGGAGTTATGTTTAAATAACTGTCATATTGAGTGTTACAGTATACAGTCATATTGAGTAAAACCAAATTTTTGTATTTGCAAACCATAGAAAAACAACTGTATCTAGTAAAACTCACATGTATTCAATATCACAGGCACTTTTAGACATTTTGCACGTTTGGATTAGGAATTATGTTTGAATACATTTGTATTGCTTTTTTCGCATTATCTCAGATTGTAAGACTATTATAGTCATATTGAGTAAAAACTCCTTTTCGCATTTGCAAGATTTAAAAAAGCAAATGTTTCGAATAAAACTCCCAAAGATGCATTATTTCAGGCATGATCAGCCATTTTTCATGTGTGGTGTAGGAGTTATGTTTAAATAACTGTCATATTGAGTCTTACAGTATACAGTCATATTGAGTAAAACCTAATTTTTGTATTTGCAAACCATAGAAAAACAACTGTATCTAGTAAAACTCACATATATTCAATATCACAGGCACTTTTAGACATTTTGCACGTTTGGATTAGGAATTATATTGGAATACATTTTTATTGCTTTTTTCGCATTACTGTCAAATTGAGTAAAACATTACTTTTTGGTTTTGCAAACCCTACCAAATGTTTTTTTCCAGTAAAACTCTCAAAGATGCATTTCTTCAGGCATTATTAGACATTTTGCATGTGTATTTTTGGAGTTATGTTTCAAAAACTGACATTTTGAGTTTGACCAATATGAGGCCAGTAAAACCTGATTTTTGTATATGTGAACCTTTCCAAAATACCCAATTCCGGTAAAACTCACATAAATTCAATATTACAGGCTTTTTAAGACAAATTTCATGTTTGGTTTTGAAGTTATGATTATAAACCTTTCATATTTAGTATGACAGTTACACTGTTATATTGAATAAAAAAACTAACTTGTGTCTTTGTGAACCTCACAAAAGATAATTTTGTAGTACAACTAACAAAAATACATATCTCTAGGCATTGTTTATCATTTTGCATGTGTTGTTTAGAAGTTATGTTTGAATAGTTTTTTATTGCTTTTTTCGCATTATCTCAGGATTGTAAGACTATTATAGTCATATTGAGTAGAAAACTACTTTTTGCATTTGCAAAATTTACAACAGCATATGTTTCGAGTAAAACTCCCAAAGATGCATTATTTCAGGCATTATTAGCCATTCTTCATGTGTGGTGTAGGAGTTATGTTTAAATAACTGTCATATTGAGTGTTACAGCATACAGTCATACTGAGTAAAACCTCATTTTTGTATTTGCAAACCATAGAAAAACAACTGTATCTAGTAAAACTCACATGTATTCAATATCAAAGGCACTTTTAAACATGTTGCACGTTGTGATTAGGCATTTTGTTGGAATACATGTTATTGCTTGTTTAGCATTATCTCAGGATTCTAAGTACATTACTGTCAAATTGAGTAAAAAATTACTTTTTGGTTTTGCAAACCCTACCAAATGTTTTTTTTTCAGGAAAACTCTCAAAGATGCATTTCTTCAGTCATTATTAGACATTTTGCATGTGTATTTTTGGAGTTATGTTTCAAAAATTGACATTTTGAGTTTGACCAATATGAGGCCAGTAAAACCTGATTTTTGTATATGTGAACCTTTCAAAAATACCTGATTCCGGTAAAACTCACATTTATTCAATAGTACAGGCTTTTTAAGACAAATTTCATGTTTGGTTTTGGAGTTATGATTATAAACCTTTCATATTTAGTACTGTTATATTGAATAAAAAAAGTAACTTGTGTCTTTTTGAACCTCACAAAAGATAATTTTTCTAGTACAACTAAGAAAAATACATATCTCTAGGCATTATTAGCCATTTTGCATGTGTTGTTTAGATGTTATGTTTGAATACATTTGTATTGCTTTTTTCGCATTATCTCAGGATTGTAAGACTATTATAGTCATATTGAGTAAAAACTCCTTTTTGCATTTGCAAGATTTAAAAAAGCATATCTTTCGAATAAAACTCCCAAAGATGCATTATTTCAGGCATTATCAGCCATTTTTCATGTGTGGTGTAGGAGTTATGTTTAAATAACTGTCATATTGAGTGTTACAGTATACAGTCATATTGAGTAAAACCTAATTTTTGTATTTGCAAACCATAGAAAAAAAAACTGTATCTAGTAAAACTCACATGTATTCAATATCACAGGCACTTTTAGACATTTTGCACGTTTGGATTAGGAATTATGTTTGAATACATTTGTATTGCTTTTTTCGCATTATCTCAGATTGTAAGACTATTATAGTCATATTGAGTAAAAACTCCTTTTCGCATTTGCAAGATTTAAAAAAGCAAATGTTTCGAATAAAACTCCCAAAGATGCATTATTTCAGGCATGATCAGCCATTTTTCATGTGTGGTGTAGGAGTTATGTTTAAATAACTGTCATATTGAGTCTTACAGTATACAGTCATATTGAGTAAAACCTAATTTTTGTATTTGCAAACCATAGAAAAACAACTGTATCTAGTAAAACTCACATATATTCAATATCACAGGCACTTTTAGACATTTTGCACGTTTGGATTAGGAATTATATTGGAATACATTTTTATTGCTTTTTTCGCATTACTGTCAAATTGAGTAAAACATTACTTTTTGGTTTTGCAAACCCTACCAAATGTTTTTTTCCAGTAAAACTCTCAAAGATGCATTTCTTCAGGCATTATTAGACATTTTGCATGTGTATTTTTGGAGTTATGTTTCAAAAACTGACATTTTGAGTTTGACCAATATGAGGCCAGTAAAACCTGATTTTTGTATATGTGAACCTTTCCAAAATACCCAATTCCGGTAAAACTCACATAAATTCAATATTACAGGCTTTTTAAGACAAATTTCATGTTTGGTTTTGAAGTTATGATTATAAACCTTTCATATTTAGTATGACAGTTACACTGTTATATTGAATAAAAAAACTAACTTGTGTCTTTGTGAACCTCACAAAAGATAATTTTGTAGTACAACTAACAAAAATACATATCTCTAGGCATTGTTTATCATTTTGCATGTGTTGTTTAGAAGTTATGTTTGAATAGTTTTTTATTGCTTTTTTCGCATTATCTCAGGATTGTAAGACTATTATAGTCATATTGAGTAGAAAACTACTTTTTGCATTTGCAAAATTTACAACAGCATATGTTTCGAGTAAAACTCCCAAAGATGCATTATTTCAGGCATTATTAGCCATTCTTCATGTGTGGTGTAGGAGTTATGTTTAAATAACTGTCATATTGAGTGTTACAGCATACAGTCATACTGAGTAAAACCTCATTTTTGTATTTGCAAACCATAGAAAAACAACTGTATCTAGTAAAACTCACATGTATTCAATATCAAAGGCACTTTTAAACATGTTGCACGTTGTGATTAGGCATTTTGTTGGAATACATGTTATTGCTTGTTTAGCATTATCTCAGGATTCTAAGTACATTACTGTCAAATTGAGTAAAAAATTACTTTTTGGTTTTGCAAACCCTACCAAATGTTTTTTTTTCAGGAAAACTCTCAAAGATGCATTTCTTCAGTCATTATTAGACATTTTGCATGTGTATTTTTGGAGTTATGTTTCAAAAATTGACATTTTGAGTTTGACCAATATGAGGCCAGTAAAACCTGATTTTTGTATATGTGAACCTTTCAAAAATACCTGATTCCGGTAAAACTCACATTTATTCAATAGTACAGGCTTTTTAAGACAAATTTCATGTTTGGTTTTGGAGTTATGATTATAAACCTTTCATATTTAGTACTGTTATATTGAATAAAAAAAGTAACTTGTGTCTTTTTGAACCTCACAAAAGATAATTTTTCTAGTACAACTAAGAAAAATACATATCTCTAGGCATTATTAGCCATTTTGCATGTGTTGTTTAGATGTTATGTTTGAATACATTTGTATTGCTTTTTTCGCATTATCTCAGGATTGTAAGACTATTATAGTCATATTGAGTAAAAACTCCTTTTTGCATTTGCAAGATTTAAAAAAGCATATCTTTCGAATAAAACTCCCAAAGATGCATTATTTCAGGCATTATCAGCCATTTTTCATGTGTGGTGTAGGAGTTATGTTTAAATAACTGTCATATTGAGTGTTACAGTATACAGTCATATTGAGTAAAACCTAATTTTTGTATTTGCAAACCATAGAAAAAAAAACTGTATCTAGTAAAACTCACATGTATTCAATATCACAGGCACTTTTAGACATTTTGCACGTTTGGATTAGGAATTATGTTTGAATACATTTGTATTGCTTTTTTCGCATTATCTCAGATTGTAAGACTATTATAGTCATATTGAGTAAAAACTCCTTTTCGCATTTGCAAGATTTAAAAAAGCAAATGTTTCGAATAAAACTCCCAAAGATGCATTATTTCAGGCATGATCAGCCATTTTTCATGTGTGGTGTAGGAGTTATGTTTAAATAACTGTCATATTGAGTCTTACAGTATACAGTCATATTGAGTAAAACCTAATTTTTGTATTTGCAAACCATAGAAAAACAACTGTATCTAGTAAAACTCACATATATTCAATATCACAGGCACTTTTAGACATTTTGCACGTTTGGATTAGGAATTATATTGGAATACATTTTTATTGCTTTTTTCGCATTACTGTCAAATTGAGTAAAACATTACTTTTTGGTTTTGCAAACCCTACCAAATGTTTTTTTCCAGTAAAACTCTCAAAGATGCATTTCTTCAGGCATTATTAGACATTTTGCATGTGTATTTTTGGAGTTATGTTTCAAAAACTGACATTTTGAGTTTGACCAATATGAGGCCAGTAAAACCTGATTTTTGTATATGTGAACCTTTCCAAAATACCCAATTCCGGTAAAACTCACATAAATTCAATATTACAGGCTTTTTAAGACAAATTTCATGTTTGGTTTTGAAGTTATGATTATAAACCTTTCATATTTAGTATGACAGTTACACTGTTATATTGAATAAAAAAACTAACTTGTGTCTTTGTGAACCTCACAAAAGATCATTTTGTAGTACAACTAACAAAAATACATATCTCTAGGCATTATTAGCCATTTTGCATGTGTTGTTTAGAAGTTATGTTTGAATAGATTTGTATAGCTTTTTTGCATTATCTCAGGATTGTAAGACTATTATAGTCATATTGAGTAGAAAACTACCTTTTGCATTTGCAAAATTTAAAACAGCATACCTTTCGAGTAAAACTCCCAAAGATGCATTATTTCAGGCATTATTAGCCATTCTTCATGTGTGGTGTAGGAGTTATGTTTAAATAACTGTCATATTGAGTGTTACAGCATACAGTCATACTGAGTAAAACCTCATTTTTGTATTTGCAAACCATAGAAAAACAACTGTATCTAGTAAAACTCACATGTATTCAATATCACAGGCACTTTTAGACATTTTGCACGTTGGGATTAGGAATCATGTTGGAATACATTTTATTGTTTTTTTCGCATTATCTCAGGATTCTAAGTACATTACTGTCAAATTGAGTAAAAAAATACTTTTTGGTTTTGCAAACCCTACCAAATGTTTTTTTCAGGAAAACTCTCAAAGATGCATTTCTTCAGGCATTATTAAACATTTTGCATGTGTATTTTTGGAGTTATGTTTCAAAAACTGACATTTTGAGTTTGACCAATATGAGGCCAGTAAAACCTGATTTTTGTATATGTGAACCTTTCCAAAATACCTGATTCCGGTAAAACTCACATAAATTCAATAGTACAGGCTTTTTAAGACAAATTTCATGTTTGGTTTTGGAGTTATGATTATAAACCTTTCATATTTAGTATGACAGTTACACTGTTATATTGAATAAAAAAACTAACTTGTGTCTTTGTGAAACTCACAAAAGATCATTTTGTAGTACAACTAACCAAAATACATATCTCTAGGCATTAATAGCCATTTTGCATGTGTTGTTTAGATGTTATGTTTGAATACATTTGTATTGCTTTTTTCGCATTATCTCAGGATTGTAAGACTATTATAGTCATATTGAGTAAAAACTCCTTTTTGCATTTGAAAGATTTAAAACAAGCATATCTTTCGAATAAAACTCCCAAAGATGCATTATTTCAGGCATTATCAGCTATTTTTCATGTGTGGTGTAGGAGTTATGTTTAAATAACTGTCATATTGAGTGTTACAGTATACAGTCATATTGAATAAAACCTAATTTTTGTATTTGCAAACCATAGAAAAAAAACTGTATCTAGTAAAACTCACATGTATTCAATATCACGGGCACTTTTAGACATTTTGCACGTTTGGATTAGGAATTATGTTGGAATACATTTTTATTGCTTTTTTCGCATTATCTCAGGATTCTAAGTACATTACTGTCAAATTGAGTAAAAAATTACTTTTTGGTTTTGCAAACCCTACCAAATGTTTTTTTTTCAGGAAAACTCTCAAAGATGCATTTCTTCAGGCATTATTAGACATTTTGCATGTGTATTTTTGGAGTTATGTTTCAAAAACTGACATTTTGAGTTTGACCAATATGAGGCCAGTAAAACCTGATTTTTGAATTTGTGGACCTTTCCAAAATACCTGATTCCGGTAAAACTCACATAAATTCAATATTACAGGCTTTTTAAGACAAATTTCATGTTTGGTTTTGGAGTTATGATTATAAACCTTTCATATTTAGTATGACGGTTATACTGTTATATTGAATAAAAAACTAACTTGTGTCTTTGTGAACCTCACAAAAGATCATTTTTCGAGTACAACTACAAAAATACATATATGTAGGCATTATTAGCCATTTTGCATTTGTTGTTTAGAAGTTAAGTTTGAATAGATTTTAATTGCTTTTTTGCATTATCTCAGGATTGTAAGACTATTATAGTCATATTGAGTAGAAAACTACTTTTTGCATTTGCAAGATTTAAAAAAACATATGTTTCGAGTAAAACTCCCAAAGATGCATTATTTCAGGCATTATTAGCCGTTTTCATGTGTGGTGTAGGAGGTATTTTTAAATAACTGTCATATTGAGTGTAACAGTATACAGTCATATTGAGTAAAACCTCATTTTTGTGTTTGCAAACCATACAAAAACAACTGTATCTAGTAAAACTCACATGTATTCAATATCACAGGCATTTTTTGACATTTTGCACGTTTGGATTAGGAATTGTGTTGGAATCCATTGTTATTGCTTTTTTCGCATTATCTCAGGATTCTAAGTACATTACTGTCAAATTTAGTAAAAAAATAACTTTTTGGTTTTGCAAACCTTACCAAGTGTTTTTTTTTTCAGATAAACTCTCAAAGATCCATTTCTTCAGGCATTATTAGACATTTTGCATGTGTATTTTTGGAGTTATGTTTCAAAAACTGACATTTTGAGTTTGACCAATATATGGCCAGTAAAACCTGATTTTTGTATATGTTAACCTTTCCAAAATACATGATTCCGGTAAAACTCACATAAATTCAATATTACAGGCTTTTTAAGACAAATTTCATGTTTGGTTTTGGAGTTATGATTATAAAACTTTCATATTTAGTATGACAGTTAGACTGTTATATTGAATAAAAAAACTAACTTGTGTCTTTGTGAACCTCACAACAGATCATTTTTCTAGTACAACTACAAAAATACATATCTGTAGGCATTATTAGCCATTTTGCATTTGTTGTTTAGATGTTATGTTTGAATACATTTGTATTGCTTTTTTCGCATTATCTCAGGATTGTAAGACTATTATAGTGTTGAGTAAAAACTCCTTTTTGCATTTGCAAGATTTAGAAAAACATATGTTTCGAGTAAAACTCCCAAAGATGCATTATGTCAGGCATTATTAGCCGTTTTCATGTGTGGTTTAGGAGTTATGTTTAAATAACTGTCATATTGAGTGTAACAGTATACAGTCATATTGAGTAAAACCTCATTTTTGTGTTTGCTAACCATACAAAAACAACTGTATCTAGTAAAACTCACTTGTATTCAATATCACAGGCACTTTCAGACATTTTGCACGTTTGGATTAGGAATTATGTTGGAATACATTTTCATTGCTTTTTTTTGCATTATCTCAGGATTCTAAGTACATTACGTTCAAATTGAGTAAAGAATTACTTTTTGGTTTTGCAAACCCTACCAAATGTTTTTTTTTTTTTCAGGAAAACTCTCAAAGATGCATTTCTTCAGGCATTATTAGACATTTTGCATGTGTATTTTTGGAGTTATGTTTCAAAAACTGACATTTTGAGTTTGGCCAATATGAGGCCAGCAAAACCTGATTTTTGTATATGTGAACCTTTCCAAAATACCTGATTCCAGTAAAACTCACATAAATTCAATATTACAGGCTTTTTAAGACAAATTTCATGTTTGGTTTTGGAGTTATGATTATAAACCTTTCATATTTAATATGACAGTTATACTGTTATATTGAATAAAAAACTAACTCGTGTCTTTGTGAACCTCACAGAAGATCCTTTTTCTAGTACAACTAACAAAAATACATATCTCTAGGCATTATTAGCCATTTTGCATGTGTTGTTTAGATGTTATGTTTGAATACATTTGTATTGCTTTTTTCGCATTATCTCAGGATTGTAAGACTATTATAGTGTTGAGTAAAAACTCCTTTTTGCATTTGCAAGATTTAAAAAAGCATATGTTTTGAATAAAACTCCCAAAGATGCATTATTTCAGGCATTATCAGCCATTGTTCATGTGTGGTGTAGGAGTTATGTTTAAATAACTGTCATATTGATTGTTACAGTACACAGTCATATTGAGTAAAACCTCATTTTTTGTATTTGCAAACCATAGAAAAACAACTGTATCTAGTAAAACTCACATGTATTCAATATCACAGGCACTTTTAGACATTTTGCATGTTGGGATTAGGAATTATGTTGGAATACATTTTATTGCTTTTTTCGCATTATATCAGGATTCTAAGTACATTACTGTCAAATTGAGTAAAACAATACTTTTTGGTTTTGCAAACCCTACCAATATGTTTTTTTTCAGGAAAACTCTCAAAGATGCATTTCTTCAGGCATTATTAGACATTTTGCAAGTGTATTTTTGGAGTTATGTTTCAAAAACTGACATTTTGAGTTTGACCAATATGAGGCCAGTAAAACCTGATTTTTGTATATGTGAACCTTTCCAAAATACCTGATTCCGGTAAAACTCACATAAATTAAATATTACAGGCTTTTTAAGACAAATTTCATGTTTGGTTTTGGAGTTATGATTATAAACCTTTCATAGTTAGTATGACAGTTATACTGTTATATTGAATAAAAGAAAAATAACTTGTGTCTTTGTGAACGTCACAACAGATCATTTTTCTAGTACAACTAACAAAAATACATATCTCTAGGCATTATTAGCCATTTTGCATGTGTTGTTTAGAAGTTATGTTTGAATAGATTTGTATTGCTTTTTTCGCATTATCTCAGGATTGTAAGACTATTATAGTCATATTGAGTAAAAACTACCTTTTGCATTTGCAAGATTTAAAAAAGCATATGTTTCGAATAAAACTCCCAAAGATGCATTATTTCAGGCATTATCAGCCCTTTTTCATGTGTGGTGTAGAAGTTATGTGTTGCGATCTGCTGCTCAGATCTTCACGTGTTTGTTTTTTCATTCTCAGTCTGACCCGTTTATTTCCTGTTTTTGTCCATCACTATGGTTACACATCAGTCCACCTGTTAGTCTCGCCCCGCACACCTGCTACTAATTTTCACCCTCCTATTTAAGCTCACCTTTTCTGTTTACTCATTCTCGGATCCTAATTTGCCCACGCGCATCAGTGACGACTCTCATCATTCGTATGTATTTTCTCGCTAGCTCTCACGCCAAGCCACTTTATTGTCTAGCTTTCATGCTAAATGTTTTGTTTACTCTTTTGTGTCCTCGTACCAAGTTCTAGTTTTCCTTGTTTTATCCTAGCTTTCACGCTAGCGTCTTTTGTTTACTTTTTCTCTTTACACCAGTATTTTTGTTCATAGACTTTTGTTATTAAATACCTTATATCTTACCTTTGCTGTGTTCTGCTTCGACGCATCCACGGGAAAACTACACCGGCATTACCATGCCGAAGAAGAGTCTTCACAGTAGGATCCGAGCATCAAGTTGTTTTTCCGCGTCGAAACCACGGGAGGAACCCTTCGACTTAGGGTTGTGGTTGGAGCTTGTGGCTTGGGAGCAGGAAAGACTCGACTGTGGGCCTGAAGTCTCCTCCGAAGCCGTTCGCGCTGCCCCGAAGAAGCGGGGGGTCCAGTGGAGAGGTCCCCCGCGCGGCAGTAATGTTCCAGCACCACTTATTCCTCCCCATGGACACAGCAAGTTTCACCCCGTCCAGGATTCACCCGTCATTACCGGTAATCCTGCTTGTTTTTTTTCAAATCATTCCTTAAGCTGCCATGACACTTTTTCTGACACAAGCGATGACGTCATTTGGGGAACGCCCACCGGTGACGCAACACCGGCCTCTGTTGATGACATTTTTTCAGAAGATTTTTTTATTGTGGACGATATATCTCAGCCTATTTCACGTCCTACCCCTACGTCACCTGATTTTGAAACTGACCTAGAAAAATATAGTCCTGCCTGGATGGACGAGTGGTACAGGAGAGTTTTGATTGAACTGGAGCTGGAGGAGAAATTTCTTGCTGCTCAGAACAATCCTCTCCTCATACAGACTAATGGGGTGGAGTCTGTCCTCCTCCAAACCTCCCACCGCCCGCCCTTACGGTCAGCCTCTATCCAACGGGACCCCGTCTGGAATCCGGGTCTCGAGGGGAGGGCCAGTATTACTACTAAGCCTCCTAGACCTCCACCACCGGTGTTCACCCCTGTTAAACCTGTTAAGCCACTACGGCCTCCTAGACCTCCTCCACCGGTGTTCTCCCCGGTCAAGTCACGCCCTCTTAGACCTCCTCCACCTGTGTTCCGTCCGTGCCCTAGTTCTAGTTTTAGTCACAGTCTCTCTCAGAGTTCGAGTCCCAGCCTTCTTCGTAGCCCATGCTCTAGTCCTACTCGTAGACCGACTTGTAGACTGAGTCGTAGTCCAAGTTCTGGTCCGAGTTTCCGTTCTGATTCTAGTTGTAGTCCTAGTCTTTCTCGTAGTCGTCGTAGTCCTAGTTCCACTCGTAGACTGATCCGTAGTCCGAGTCCGGTCCCGAGTCTTGTTTCTTGCCTTTGTAATATTAGTACTGATTCCCCTCGTGGTCTTAGTCCGAACCCTAGTCCTTACCCAAGTTCTTGTCCGAGCCCCAGTGTTACTGTAAGTCCTAGTCTTTGTCCTAGTCCTTGCCCGAGCACCAGTTTGATTGTTAGTCCCAGTCCTTGCCCAAGCCCTAGTTTGACCGTTTGTCCTAGTTCTTGCCCAAGCCCTGGTATGACTGTAAGTCCTGGTCGTTGCCCAAGCCCTTCTCAAAGCACTAGTGTGATTGTAAGTCCTGGTCCTCTCTCAAGTCCTTGCCCGAGTCCTAGTGTTTGTCTTATCACTCATCATAGTCCTAGTCCTGCTCACAGCCAGTCCCCTAGTTCTCCTCAGCAGACCCCTGTGCCTGCTCCTCGGCTGAAGCCGACTCCTGCTCCTCGGCTGAAGCCGACTCCTGCTCTTCGGCTGAAGCCGACACCTGCTCCTCGGCTGAAGCCGACACCTGCTCCTCGGCTGAAGCCGACACCTGCTCCTCGGCTGAAGCCGACACCTGCTCCTCGGCTGAAGCCGACACCTGCTCCTCGGCTGAAGCCGACACCTGCTCCTCGGCTGAAGCCGACACCTGCTCCCAGTCTGGTTCTCACACCAGCACATGACTCTGACCTGGTTTTCACGCCAGAATTAGACTCTCGCCTGGTTTTCACACCAGAAAATGTTTCTAGCCTTGTTCTCACGCCAGTTTCAGACTCTAAACTGGTTCTCACGCCAGCACGAACTCCAAGGCTGGAGCCCACTCTAGCACCAGTTCCTAAGCTGGAGCCCACTCCGGTACCAGCACCACGACAGGTACCGGTGCCAGCTCCGTGCCGCCAAGCACCGGTGCCAGCTCCGCGCCGCCAAGCACCGCCGACGACGGGGCTGGAGCCCACACCAGCGTCGACGACGGGGCTGGAGCCCACACCAGCGTCGACGACGGGGCTGGAGCCCACACCAGCGTCGACGACGGGGCTGGAACCTTCACCTGTGTCGACAGGACTGGAGCCCACTCCAGTGCCAGCTCCTCGACAAGCGCCGGTACCAGCTCCACGCCGCCAAGCACTGCCGACGAAGAAGCTGGAGCCCACACCGGCGCCGACGATGAGGCTGGAGCTCACACCAGTCACGACTCCTGCGGCTCCCAGGCCGCCTCCGACGACTCCTGCGGCTCCCAGGCCGCCTCCGACGACTCCTGCGGCTCCCAGGCCGCCTCCGACGACTCCTGCGGCTCCCAGGCCGCCTCCGACGACTCCTGCGGCTCCCAGGCCGCCTCCGACGACTCCTGCGGCTCCCAGGCCGCCTCCGACGACTCCTGCGGCTCCCAGGCCGCCTCCGACGCCTTCTTCGGCTGCAGCACCCGCATCATCCTCGCCAGCTGCACTCGGGCCTGCTTTGGCTGCAGTCCCCGCACCCTCGTCTGCTGCTTCCAAGCCTGCTGGGATTTCGGTGCTGAGGCGTCGTCCACCACGTCGATCACGGGCGTGGCCTCTGCGAGGTCATCCTCCTCGCCAGACACTCCCTCCTCCATGTCGGCCACGGATGTGGCCGTGCCCGGGTCGTCCGCCTCGCCGGGCACCTCATCCTGCGATGCGGCCACTAATGTGGCCTTTTCGAGGTCGCCCGCCAAAACTTTTTCGGCAGCAGCGTTCCACCCGCCGCCGCCACATGATGTGTCCTCGGTGGATTCGGGGACATGCGATCTGGCGACCCTCCACCGTGGCCTCCCTCCGCCCTCCCTTCGTTTGTGAACTTTCTGGTTTTGGGGAGGGGGTTCAAGTTTTTGTTTGTTTTTTAAGACATCTGGTATCTGTCTTTTGTTGGGGGGGAATACTGTTGCGATCTGCTGCTCAGATCTTCACGTGTTTGTTTTTTCATTCTCAGTCTGACCCGTTTATTTCCTGTTTTTGTCCATCACTATGGTTACACATCAGTCCACCTGTTAGTCTCGCCCCGCACACCTGCTACTAATTTTCACCCTCCTATTTAAGCTCACCTTTTCTGTTTACTCATTCTCGGATCCTAATTTGCCCACGCGCATCAGTGACGACTCTCATCATTCGTATGTATTTTCTCGCTAGCTCTCACGCCAAGCCACTTTATTGTCTAGCTTTCATGCTAAATGTTTTGTTTACTCTTTTGTGTCCTCGTACCAAGTTCTAGTTTTCCTTGTTTTATCCTAGCTTTCACGCTAGCGTCTTTTGTTTACTTTTTCTCTTTACACCAGTATTTTTGTTCATAGACTTTTGTTATTAAATACCTTATATCTTACCTTTGCTGTGTTCTGCTTCGACGCATCCACGGGAAAACTACACCGGCATTACCATGCCGAAGAAGAGTCTTCACATTATGTTTAAAAAACTGTCATATTGAGTGTTACAGTATACAGTCATATTGAGTAAAACCTCATTTTTGTATTTGCAAACCATAGAAAAACAACTGTATCTAGTAAAACTCACGTGTATTCAATATAGCAGGCACTTTTAGACATTTTGCACGTTTGGATTAGGATCTATGTTGGAATACATTTTTTATTGCTTTTTTCGCATTATCTCAGGATTCTAAGTACATTACTGTCAAATTGAGTAAAACATTACTTTTCGGTTTTGCAAACCCTACCAAATGTTTTTTTTTTCAGGAAAACTCTCAAAGATGCATTTCTTCAGGCATTATTAGACATTTTGCATGTGTATTTTTGGAGTTATGTTTCAAAAACTGACATTTTGAGTTTGACCAATATGAGGCCAGTAACACCTAATTTTTGTATATGTGAACCTTTCCAAAATACCTGATTCCGGTAAAACTCACATAAATTCAATATTACAGGCTTTTTAAGACAAATTTCATGTTTGGTTTTGGAGTTATGATTATAAACCTTTCATATTTAGTAAGACAGTTATACTGTTATATTGAATAAATAACTAATTTGTGTCTTTGTGAACCTCACAAAAGATCATTTTGTAGTACAACTAAAAAAAATACATATCTCTAGGCATTATTAGCCATTTTGCATGTGTTTTTTAGATGTTATGTTTGAATACATTTGTATTGCTTTTTTCGCATTATCTCAGGATTGTAAGACTATTATAGTCATATTGAGTAAAAACTACATTTTGCATTTGCAAGATTTAAAAAAGCATATGTTTCGAATAAAACTCCCAAAGATGCATTATTTCAGGCATTATCAGCCATTTTTCATGTGTGGTGTAGGAGTTATGTTTAAATAACTGTCATATTGAGTGTTACAGTATACAGTCATATTGAGTAAAACCTCATTTTTGTATTTGCAAACCATAGAAAAACAACTGTATCTAGTAAAACTCACATGTATTCAATATCACAGGCACTTTTAGACATTTTGCACGTTTGGATTAGGAATTATGTTGGAATACATTTTTATTGCTTTTTTCGCATTATCTCAGGATTCCAAGTACATTACTGTCAAATTGAGTAAAACATTACATTTCGGTTTTGCACACCCTACCAAATGTTTTTTTTGACAGGAAAACTCTCAAAGATGCATTTCTTCAGGCATTATTAAACATTTTGCATGTGTATTTTTGGAGTTATGTTTCAAAAACTGACATTTTGAGTTTGACCAATATGAGGCCAGTAACATCTAATTTTTGTATATGTGAACCTTTCCAAAATACCTGATTCCGGTAAAACTCACATAAATTCAATATTACAGGCTTTTTAAGACAAATCTCATGTTTGGTTTTGGAATTATGATTACAAACCTTTCATATTTAGTATGACAGTTATACTGTTATATTGAATAAATAACTAACTTGTGTCTTTGTGAACCTCACAAAAGATCATTTTGTAGTACAACTAAAAAAAATACATATCTCTAGGCATTATAAGCCATTTTGCATGTGTTTTTTAGATGTTATGTTTGAATACATTTGTATTGCTTTTTTCGCATTATCTCAGGATTGTAAGACTATTATAGTCATATTGAGTAAAAACTACATTTTGCATTTGCAAGATTTAAAAAAGCATATGTTTCGAATAAAACTCCCAAAGATGCATTTCTTCAGGCATTATTAGACATTTTGCATGTGTATTTTTGGAGTTATGTTTCAAAAACTGACATTTTGAGTTTGACCAATATGAGGCCAGTAAAATCTGATTTTTGTATTTGTGAACCTTTCCAAAATACCTCATTCCGGTAAAACTCACATATATTCAATATTACAGGCTTTTTAAGACAAATTTCATGTTTGGTTTTGGAGTTATGATTATAAACCTTTCATATTTAGTATGACAGTTACACTGTTATATTGAATAAAAAAAAAAAATTGTGTCTTTGTGAACCTCACAACAGATCATTTTTCTAGTACAACTAACAAAAATACATATCTCTAGGCATTATTAGCCATTTTGCATGTGTTTTTTAGAAGTTATGTTTGAATAGATTTGTATTGCTTTTTTCGCATTATCTCAGGATTGTAAGACTATTATAGTCATATTGAGTAAAAACTACCTTTTGCATTTGCAAGATTTAAAAAAGAATATGTTTCGAATAAAACTCCCAAAGATGCATTATTTCAGGCATTATCAGCCCTTTTTCATGTGTGGTGTAGAAGTTATGTTTAAAAAACTGTCATATTGAGTGTTACAGTATACAGTCATATTGAGTAAAACCTCATTTTTGTATTTGCAAACCATAGAAAAACAACTGTATCTAGTAAAACTCACGTGTATTCAATATAGCAGGCACTTTTAGACATTTTGCACGTTTGGATTAGGATCTATGTTGGAATACATTTTTATTGCTTTTTTCGCATTATCTCAGGATTCTAAGTACATTACTGTCAAATTGAGTAAAACATTACTTTTCGGTTTTGCAAACCCTACCAAATGTTTTTTTTTCAGGAAAACTCTCAAAGATGCATTTCTTCAGGCATTATTAGACATTTTGCATGTGTATTTTTGGAGTTATGTTTCAAAAACTGACATTTTGGGTTTGACCAATATGAGGCCAGTAAAACCTGATTTTTGTATTTGTGAACTTTTCCAAAATACCTGATTCCGGTAAAACTCACATAAATTCAATATTACAGGCTTTTTAAGACAAATTTCATGTTTGGTTTTGGAGTTATGATTATAAACCTTTCATATTTAGTATGACAGTTATACTGTTATATTGAATAAAAAACTAACTTGTGTCTTTGTGAACCTCACAAAAGATCATTTTGTAGTACAACTAAAAAAATACATATCTCTAGGCATTATTAGCCATTTTGCATGTGTTTTTTAGATGTTATGTTTGAATACATTTGTATTGCTTTTTTCGCATTATCTCAGGATTGTAAGACTATTATAGTCATATTGAGTAAAAACTACATTTTGCATTTGCAAGATTTAAAAAAGCATATGTTTCGAATAAAACTCCCAAAGATGCATTTCTTCAGGCATTATTAGACATTTTGCATGTGTATTTTTGGAGTTATGTTTCAAAAACTGACATTTTGAGTTTGACCAATATGAGGCCAGTAAAATCAGATTTTTGTATTTGTGAACCTTTCCAAAATACCTCATTCCGGTAAAACTCACATAAATTCAATATTACAGGCTTTTTAAGACAAATTTCATGTTTGGTTTTGGAGTTATGATTATAAACCTTTCATATTTAGTATGACAGTTACACTGTTATATTGAATAAAAAAACTAACTTGTGCCTTTGTGAACCTCACAACAGATCATTTTTCTAGTACAACTAACAAAAATACATATCTCTAGGAATTATTAGCCATTTTGCATGTGTTGTTTAGCAGTTATGTTTGGATAGATTTTTATTGCTTTTTTCGCATTATCTCAGGATTGTAAACTCTATTATAGTCATATTGAGTAGAAAACTACTTTTTGCATTTGCAAAATTTAAAACAGCATATGTTTCGAGTAAAACTCCCAAAGATGCATTATTTCAGGCATTATTAGCCATTCTTCATGTGTGGTGTAGGAGTTATGTTTAAATAACTGTCATATTGAGTGTTACAGCATACAGTCACAGTGAGTAAAACCTCATTTTTGTATTTCAAAACCATAGAAAAACAACTGTAACTAGTAAAACTCACATGTATTCAATATCACAGGCACTTTTAGACATTTTGCACGTTGGGATTAGGAATTATGTTGGATTACATTTTATTACTTTTTTCGCATTATATCAGGATTCTAAGTACATTACTGTAAAATTGAGTAAATCAATCAATCAATCAATGTTTACTTATATAGCCCTAAATCACTAGTGTCTCAAAGGGCTGCACAAACCACTACCACATCCTCGGTAGGCCCACATAAGGGCAAGGAAAAACTCACACCCAGTGGGACGTCGATGACAATGATGACTATGAGAACCTTGGAGAGGAGGAAAGCAATGGATGTTGAGCGGGTCTAACATGATACTGTGAAAGTTCAAGCCATAATGGTTCCAACACAGTTGCGAGAGTCCATTCCAAAGCGGATCCAACACAGCAGCGAAAGTCCTGTTCACAGCGGAGCCAGCAGGAAAACATCCCAAGCGGAGGCGGATCAGCAGCGCAGAGATGTCCCAAGCAGATACACAGGCAAGCAGTACATGGCCACCGGGTCAGTGTAACAAGACTTACGTGGACACGGCGTGAATAATTACTTTTTGGTTTTGCAAACCCTACCAAATTTTTTTTTTTTCAGGAAAACTCTCAAAGATGCATTTTTTCAGGCATTATTAGACATTTTGCATGTGTATTTTTGGAGTTATGTCTCAAAAACTGACATTTTGAGTTTGACCAATATGAGGCCAGTAAAACCTGATTTTTGTATTTGTGAACCTTTCCAAAATACCTGATTCCGGTAAAACTCACATAAATTCAATATTACAGGCTTTTTAAGACAAATTTCATGTTTGGTTTTGGAGTTATGATTATAAACCTTTCATAGTCAGTATGACAGTTATACTGTTATATTGAATAAAAGAAATACAACTTGTGTCTTTGTGAACCTCACAACAGATCATTTTTCTAGTACAACTAACAAAAATACATATCTCTAGGCATTATTAGCCATTTTGCATGTGTTGTTTAGAAGTTATGTTTGAATAGATTTGTATTGCTTTTTTCGCATTATCTCAGGATTGTAAGACTATTATAGTCATATTGAGTAAAAACTACCTTTTGCATTTGCAAGATTTAAAAAAGCATATGTTTCGAATAAAACTCCCAAAGATGCATTATTTCAGGCATTATCAGCCATTTTTCATGTGTGGTGTAGGAGTTATGTTTAAATAACTGTCATATTGAGTATTACAGTATACAGTCATATTGAGTAAAACCTCATTTTTGTATTTGCAAACCATAGAAAAACAACTGTATCTAGTAAAACTCACATGTATTCAATATCACAGGCACTTTTAGACATTTTGCACGTTTGGATTAGGAATTATGTTGGAATACATTTTTATTGCTTTTTTCGCATTATCTCAGGATTCTAAGTACATTACTGTCAAATTGAGTAAAACATTACTTTTCGGTTTTGCACACGCTACCAAATGTTTTTTTTTTCAGGAAAACTCTCAAAGATGCATTTCTTCAGGCATTATTAGACATTTTGCATGTGTATTTTTGGAGTTATGTTTCAAAAACTGACATTTTGAGTTTGACCAATATGAGGCCAGTAACATCTAATTTTTGTATATGTGAACCTTTCCAAAATACCTGATTCCGGTAAAACTCACATAAATTCAATATTACAGGCTTTTTAAGACAAATTTCATGTTTGGTTTTGGAATTATGATTATAAACCTTTCATATTTAGTATGACAGTTATACTGTTATATTGAATAAATAACTAACTTGTGTCTTTGTGAACCTCACAAAAGATCATTTTGTAGTACAACTAAACAAAATACATATCTCTAGGCATTATTAGCCATTTTGCATGTGTTTTTTAGATGTTTTGTTTGAATACATTTGTATTGCTTTTTTCGCATTATCTCAGGATTGTAAGACTATTATAGTCATATTGAGTAAAAACTACATTTTGCATTTGCAAGATTTAAAAAAGCATATGTTTCGAATAAAACTCCCAAAGATGCATTATTTCAGGCATTATCAGCCATTTTTCATGTGTGGTGTAGGAGTTATGTTTAAATAACTGTCATATTGAGTGTTACAGTATACAGTCATATTGAGTAAAACCTCATTTTTGTATTTGCAAACCATAGAAAAACAACTGTATCTAGTAAAACTCACATGTATTCAATATCACAGGCACTTTTAGACATTTTGCACGTTTGGATTAGGAATTATGTTGGAATACATTTTTATTGCTTTTTTCGCATTATCTCAGGATTCCAAGTACATTACTGTCAAATTGAGTAAAACATTACATTTCGGTTTTGCACACCCTACCAAATGTTTTTTTTGACAGGAAAACTCTCAAAGATGCATTTCTTCAGGCATTATTAAACATTTTGCATGTGTATTTTTGGAGTTATGTTTCAAAAACTGACATTTTGAGTTTGACCAATATGAGGCCAGTAACATCTAATTTTTGTATATGTGAACCTTTCCAAAATACCTGATTCCGGTAAAACTCACATAAATTCAATATTACAGGCTTTTTAAGACAAATCTCATGTTTGGTTTTGGAATTATGATTACAAACCTTTCATATTTAGTATGACAGTTATACTGTTATATTGAATAAATAACTAACTTGTGTCTTTGTGAACCTCACAAAAGATCATTTTGTAGTACAACTAAAAAAAATACATATCTCTAGGCATTATAAGCCATTTTGCATGTGTTTTTTAGATGTTATGTTTGAATACATTTGTATTGCTTTTTTCGCATTATCTCAGGATTGTAAGACTATTATAGTCATATTGAGTAAAAACTACATTTTGCATTTGCAAGATTTAAAAAAGCATATGTTTCGAATAAAACTCCCAAAGATGCATTTCTTCAGGCATTATTAGACATTTTGCATGTGTATTTTTGGAGTTATGTTTCAAAAACTGACATTTTGAGTTTGACCAATATGAGGCCAGTAAAATCTGATTTTTGTATTTGTGAACCTTTCCAAAATACCTCATTCCGGTAAAACTCACATATATTCAATATTACAGGCTTTTTAAGACAAATTTCATGTTTGGTTTTGGAGTTATGATTATAAACCTTTCATATTTAGTATGACAGTTACACTGTTATATTGAATAAAAAAAAAAAATTGTGTCTTTGTGAACCTCACAACAGATCATTTTTCTAGTACAACTAACAAAAATACATATCTCTAGGCATTATTAGCCATTTTGCATGTGTTTTTTAGAAGTTATGTTTGAATAGATTTGTATTGCTTTTTTCGCATTATCTCAGGATTGTAAGACTATTATAGTCATATTGAGTAAAAACTACCTTTTGCATTTGCAAGATTTAAAAAAGAATATGTTTCGAATAAAACTCCCAAAGATGCATTATTTCAGGCATTATCAGCCCTTTTTCATGTGTGGTGTAGAAGTTATGTTTAAAAAACTGTCATATTGAGTGTTACAGTATACAGTCATATTGAGTAAAACCTCATTTTTGTATTTGCAAACCATAGAAAAACAACTGTATCTAGTAAAACTCACGTGTATTCAATATAGCAGGCACTTTTAGACATTTTGCACGTTTGGATTAGGATCTATGTTGGAATACATTTTTATTGCTTTTTTCGCATTATCTCAGGATTCTAAGTACATTACTGTCAAATTGAGTAAAACATTACTTTTCGGTTTTGCAAACCCTACCAAATGTTTTTTTTTCAGGAAAACTCTCAAAGATGCATTTCTTCAGGCATTATTAGACATTTTGCATGTGTATTTTTGGAGTTATGTTTCAAAAACTGACATTTTGGGTTTGACCAATATGAGGCCAGTAAAACCTGATTTTTGTATTTGTGAACTTTTCCAAAATACCTGATTCCGGTAAAACTCACATAAATTCAATATTACAGGCTTTTTAAGACAAATTTCATGTTTGGTTTTGGAGTTATGATTATAAACCTTTCATATTTAGTATGACAGTTATACTGTTATATTGAATAAAAAACTAACTTGTGTCTTTGTGAACCTCACAAAAGATCATTTTGTAGTACAACTAAAAAAATACATATCTCTAGGCATTATTAGCCATTTTGCATGTGTTTTTTAGATGTTATGTTTGAATACATTTGTATTGCTTTTTTCGCATTATCTCAGGATTGTAAGACTATTATAGTCATATTGAGTAAAAACTACATTTTGCATTTGCAAGATTTAAAAAAGCATATGTTTCGAATAAAACTCCCAAAGATGCATTTCTTCAGGCATTATTAGACATTTTGCATGTGTATTTTTGGAGTTATGTTTCAAAAACTGACATTTTGAGTTTGACCAATATGAGGCCAGTAAAATCAGATTTTTGTATTTGTGAACCTTTCCAAAATACCTCATTCCGGTAAAACTCACATAAATTCAATATTACAGGCTTTTTAAGACAAATTTCATGTTTGGTTTTGGAGTTATGATTATAAACCTTTCATATTTAGTATGACAGTTACACTGTTATATTGAATAAAAAAACTAACTTGTGCCTTTGTGAACCTCACAACAGATCATTTTTCTAGTACAACTAACAAAAATACATATCTCTAGGAATTATTAGCCATTTTGCATGTGTTGTTTAGCAGTTATGTTTGGATAGATTTTTATTGCTTTTTTCGCATTATCTCAGGATTGTAAACTCTATTATAGTCATATTGAGTAGAAAACTACTTTTTGCATTTGCAAAATTTAAAACAGCATATGTTTCGAGTAAAACTCCCAAAGATGCATTATTTCAGGCATTATTAGCCATTCTTCATGTGTGGTGTAGGAGTTATGTTTAAATAACTGTCATATTGAGTGTTACAGCATACAGTCACAGTGAGTAAAACCTCATTTTTGTATTTCAAAACCATAGAAAAACAACTGTAACTAGTAAAACTCACATGTATTCAATATCACAGGCACTTTTAGACATTTTGCACGTTGGGATTAGGAATTATGTTGGATTACATTTTATTACTTTTTTCGCATTATATCAGGATTCTAAGTACATTACTGTAAAATTGAGTAAATCAATCAATCAATCAATGTTTACTTATATAGCCCTAAATCACTAGTGTCTCAAAGGGCTGCACAAACCACTACCACATCCTCGGTAGGCCCACATAAGGGCAAGGAAAAACTCACACCCAGTGGGACGTCGATGACAATGATGACTATGAGAACCTTGGAGAGGAGGAAAGCAATGGATGTTGAGCGGGTCTAACATGATACTGTGAAAGTTCAAGCCATAATGGTTCCAACACAGTTGCGAGAGTCCATTCCAAAGCGGATCCAACACAGCAGCGAAAGTCCTGTTCACAGCGGAGCCAGCAGGAAAACATCCCAAGCGGAGGCGGATCAGCAGCGCAGAGATGTCCCAAGCAGATACACAGGCAAGCAGTACATGGCCACCGGGTCAGTGTAACAAGACTTACGTGGACACGGCGTGAATAATTACTTTTTGGTTTTGCAAACCCTACCAAATTTTTTTTTTTTCAGGAAAACTCTCAAAGATGCATTTTTTCAGGCATTATTAGACATTTTGCATGTGTATTTTTGGAGTTATGTCTCAAAAACTGACATTTTGAGTTTGACCAATATGAGGCCAGTAAAACCTGATTTTTGTATTTGTGAACCTTTCCAAAATACCTGATTCCGGTAAAACTCACATAAATTCAATATTACAGGCTTTTTAAGACAAATTTCATGTTTGGTTTTGGAGTTATGATTATAAACCTTTCATAGTCAGTATGACAGTTATACTGTTATATTGAATAAAAGAAATACAACTTGTGTCTTTGTGAACCTCACAACAGATCATTTTTCTAGTACAACTAACAAAAATACATATCTCTAGGCATTATTAGCCATTTTGCATGTGTTGTTTAGAAGTTATGTTTGAATAGATTTGTATTGCTTTTTTCGCATTATCTCAGGATTGTAAGACTATTATAGTCATATTGAGTAAAAACTACCTTTTGCATTTGCAAGATTTAAAAAAGCATATGTTTCGAATAAAACTCCCAAAGATGCATTATTTCAGGCATTATCAGCCATTTTTCATGTGTGGTGTAGGAGTTATGTTTAAATAACTGTCATATTGAGTATTACAGTATACAGTCATATTGAGTAAAACCTCATTTTTGTATTTGCAAACCATAGAAAAACAACTGTATCTAGTAAAACTCACATGTATTCAATATCACAGGCACTTTTAGACATTTTGCACGTTTGGATTAGGAATTATGTTGGAATACATTTTTATTGCTTTTTTCGCATTATCTCAGGATTCTAAGTACATTACTGTCAAATTGAGTAAAACATTACTTTTCGGTTTTGCACACGCTACCAAATGTTTTTTTTTTCAGGAAAACTCTCAAAGATGCATTTCTTCAGGCATTATTAGACATTTTGCATGTGTATTTTTGGAGTTATGTTTCAAAAACTGACATTTTGAGTTTGACCAATATGAGGCCAGTAACATCTAATTTTTGTATATGTGAACCTTTCCAAAATACCTGATTCCGGTAAAACTCACATAAATTCAATATTACAGGCTTTTTAAGACAAATTTCATGTTTGGTTTTGGAATTATGATTATAAACCTTTCATATTTAGTATGACAGTTATACTGTTATATTGAATAAATAACTAACTTGTGTCTTTGTGAACCTCACAAAAGATCATTTTGTAGTACAACTAAACAAAATACATATCTCTAGGCATTATTAGCCATTTTGCATGTGTTTTTTAGATGTTTTGTTTGAATACATTTGTATTGCTTTTTTCGCATTATCTCAGGATTGTAAGACTATTATAGTCATATTGAGTAAAAACTACATTTTGCATTTGCAAGATTTAAAAAAGCATATGTTTTGAATAAAACTCCCAAAGATGCATTATTTCAGGCATTATCAGCCATTTTTCATGTGTGGTGTAGGAGTTATGTTTAAATAACTGTCATATTGAGTGTTACAGTATACAGTCATATTGAGTAAAACCTCATTTTTGTATTTGCAAACCATAGAAAAACAACTGTATCTAGTAAAACTCACATGTATTCAATATCACAGGCACTTTTAGACATTTTGCACGTTTGGATTAGGAATTATGTTGGAATACATTTTTATTGCTTTTTTCGCATTATCTCAGGATTCTAAGTACATTACTGTCAAATTGAGTAAAAAATTACTTTTTGGTTTTGCAAACCCTACCAATTTTTTTTTTTTTCAGGAAAACTCTCAAAGATGCATTTCTTCAGGCATTATTAGACATGTTGCATGTGTATTTTTGGAGTTATGTTTCAAAAACCTGACATTTTGGTTTGACCAATATGAGGCAAGTAAAACCTGATTTTTGTATATGTGAACCTTTCCAAAATACCTGATTCCGGTAAAACTCACATTAATTCAATATTACAGGCATTTTAAGACAAATTTCATGTTTGGTTTTGGAGTTATGATTATAAACCTTTCATATTTAGTATGACCGTTACACTGTTATATTGAATAAAAAAACTAACTTGTGTCTCTGTGAACCTCACAACAGATCATTTTTCTAGTACAACTAACAAAAATACATATCTCTAGGCATTATTAGCCATTTTGCATGTGTTGTTTAGATGTTATGTTTGAATACATTTGTATTGCTTTTTTAGCTTTATCTCAGGATTGTAAGACTATTATATTCATATTGAGTAAAAACTACTTTTTGCTTTTGCAAGATTTAAAAAAGCATATGTTTCGAATAAAACTCCCAAAGATGCATTATTTCAGGCATTATCAGCCATTTTTCATGTGTTGTAGGAGTTATGTTTAAATAACTGTCATATTGAGTGTAACAGTATACAGTCATATTGAGTAAAACCTCATTTTTGTATTTGCAAACTATAGAAAAACAACTGTATCCAGTAAAACTCACATGTATTCAATATCACAGGATTTTTAGACATTTTGCACGTTTGGATTAGGAATTGTGTTGGAATACATTTTTATTGCTTTTTTCGCATTATCTCAGGATTCTAAGTACTTTACTGTCAAATTGAGTAAAAATTACTTTTTGTTTTTGCAAACCCTACCAAATGTGTTTGTTTTTTTCAGGGAAACTCTCAAAGATGCATTTCTTCAGGCACTATTAGACATTTTGTCTGTGTATTTTTGGAGTTATGTTTCAAAAACTGACATTTTGAGTTTGACCAATATGAGGCCAGTAAAACCTGATTTTTGTATTCGTGGAACTTTCCAAAATACCTGATTCCGGTAAAACTCACATGAATTCAATAATACAGGCTTTTTAAGAAACATTTCATGTTTGGTTTTGGAGTTATGATTATAAACCTTTCATATTTAGTATGACAGTTACACTGTTATATTGAATAAAAAAACTAACTTGTGTCTTTGTGAACCTCACAACAGATCATTTTTCTAGTACAACTAACAAAAATACATATCTCTAGGCATTATTAGCCATTTTGCAAGTGTTGTTTAGAAGTTATGTTTGAATAGATTTGTATTGCTTTTTTCGTATTATCTCAGGATTGTAAGACTATTATAGTCATATTGAGTAAAAACTACCTTTTGCATTTGCAAGATTTAAAAAAGCATATGTTTCGAATTAAACTCCCAAAGATGCATTATTTCAGGCATTATCAGCCCTTTTTCATGTGTGGTGTAGGAGTTATGTTTAAAAAAATGTCGTATTGAGTGTTACAGTATACAGTCATATTGAGTAAAACCTCATTTTTGTATTTGCAAACCATAGAAAAACAACTGTATCTAGTAAAACTCACATGTATTCAATATCACAGGCACTTTTAGACATTTTGCACGTTTGGATTAGGAATTATGTTGGAATACATTTTTATTGCTTTTTTCGCATTATCTCAGGATTCTAAGTACATTACTGCCAAATTGAGTAAAAAAATACTTTTTGGTTTTGCAAACCCTACCAAATGTGTTTATTTTTTTCAGGGAAACTCTCAAAGATGCATTTCTTCAGGCACTATTAGACATTTTGTCTGTGTATTTTTGGAGTTATGTTTCAAAAACTGACATTTTGAGTTTGACCAATATGAGGCCAGTAAAACCTGATTTTTGTATTCGTGGAACTTTCCAAAATACCTGATTCCGGTGAAACTCACATGAATTCAATAATACAGGCTTTTTAAGACACATTTCATGTTTGGTTTTGGAGTTATGATTATAAACCTTTCATATTTAGTATGACAGTTATATTGTTATATTGAATAAAAAACTAAATTGTGTCTTTGTGAACCTCACAAAAGATAATTTTTCCAGTACAACTAACGAAAATACATATCTCTAGGCATTATTGGCCATTTTTCATGTGTGGTGTAGTAGTTATGTTTAAATAACTGTCATATTGAGTGTTACAGTATACAGTCACATTGAGTAAAACCTAAATTTTATATTTGCAACCATACAAAAACAACTGTATTTAGCAAAACTCACATTTATTCAATATCAAAGGCATTTTTAGACATTTTGCTCGTTTGCATTAGGAGTTATGTTGGGATACATTTTTATTGCTTTTTTCGCATTATCTCAGGATTATAAGTACATTATTGTCAAATTTAGTAAAAAAATACGTTTTGTTTTTACAAACCTTACCAAATGTTTTTTTTCCAGGAAAACTCTCAAAGATACATTTCTTCGGGCAGTATTAGACATTTTGCATTTCTACTTTTGGAGTTATGTTTCAAAATTGTAATTTTGAGTGTGACCAATATGAGGCCGGAAAAACCTAATTTTTGTATTTGTGAACCTTTCCAAAATACCTGAGTCTGCTAAAACTCACATAAATTCAATATTACAGGCTTTTTTAGACAAATTTCATGTTTGGTTTTGGAGTTATGATTATAAACCTTTCATATTTGGTATGACAGTTACACTGTTATATTGAATAAAAAAAAACTAACTTGTGTCTTTGCAAACCTTACAAAAGATCATTTTTCTAGTACAACTAACAAAAATACACATCTCTAGATATTATTAGCCATTTTCATGTGTTGTTTAGAAGTTATGTATGCATACATTTTTATTGCTTTTTTCGCATTATCTCAGGATTCTAAGACTATTAGAGTAGTTTTAAGTAAAAAAAAACTACTTTTTGCAGTTACAAGATATAAAAAAGCATATGTTTCGAGTAGAACTCGCAAAGATGAATTTTTTCAGGCATTATTATCCATTTTTCATGTGTGATGTAGGAGTTATGTTTAAATAACTGTCATATTGAGTGTTACAGTATACAGTCATATTGAGTAAAACCTCATTTTTGTATTTGCAAACCATAGAAAAACAACTGTATCTAGTAAAACTCACATTTATTCAATATCACAGGCATTTTTTAGACATTTTGCACGTTTGGATTAGGATTTATGTTGGAATACATTTTTATTGCTCTTTTCACATTATCTCAGGATTCTAAGTACATTACTGTCAAATTTGGTAAAAAATTACTTTCTGTTTTTGCAAACCTTACCAAATGTTTTTTTTTTCCAGTAAAACTCTCAAAGATACATTTCTTTAGGCATTATTAGACATTTTGCATTTCTACTTTTGGAGTTATGTTTCAAAAACTGTCATTTTAAGTGTGATCAATATGAGGCCAGTGAAACCTAATTTTTGTATTTGTGATTCTTTCCAAAATACCTGATTCTGGTAAAACTCACATAAATTCAATATTACAGGCTTTTTTAGACAAATTTCATGTTCGTTTTGGAGTTATGATTATAAACCTTTCATGTTTGTTATTACAGTTACACTGTTATATTGAATAAAAAAACAAACTTTTTTCTTGCAAACCTTACAAAAGATAAATTTTCCAGTACAACTAACAAAAATACATATCTCTAGTCATTATTAGCCAGTTTTCATGTGCTGTTTAGAAGTTATGTTTGCATACATTTTTATTGCTTTTTTCGCATTATCTCAGGATTCTAAGACTATTATAGTTATCTTGAGTAAAAAAAAACTACTTTTTGCAGTTTCAAGATTTAAAAACCATATGTTTCAAGTAGAACTCGCAAAGATGCATTATTTCAGGCATTATTAGCCATTTTTCATGTGTGGTGTAGGAGTTATGTTTAAATAACTGTCATATTGAGTGTTACAGTGTACATCCATATTGAGTAAAACCTCATTTTTAAATTTGCAAACCATAGAAAGACAACTGTATCTAGTGAAACTCACATGTATTCAATATCACAGGCACTTTTAGACATTTTACACGTTTGGATTAGGAATTATGTTGGAATACATTTTTATTGCTTTTTTCACATTATCTCAGGATTCTAAGTACATTACTGTCAAATTTAGTAAAAAATTACTTTCTGTTTTTGCAAACCTTACACATATTTTTTCCAGTAAAACTCTTAAAGATAAATTTCTTCAGTCATTATTAGACATTTTGTATATCTACTTTTGGAGTTATGTTTCAAAAACGGTCATTTTGAGTGTGACCAATATAAGGCCAGTAAAACCTGATTTTTTTTATTTGTGATTCTTTCCAAAATACCTGATTCTGGTAAAACTCACATTAATTCAATATTACAGGCTTTTTTAGACAAACTACATGTTTGGTTTTGGAGTTATGATTATAAACCTTTCATATTTAGTATGACAGTTACACTGTTATATTGAATAAAAAAACTAACTTATGTCTTTGCAAACCGTACAAAAGATCATTTTTCTAGTACAACTAACAAAAATACACATCTGTAGACATTATTACGCATTTTTCATGTGTTGTTTAGAAGTTATGTGTGCATACATTTGTATTGCTTTTTTTGCATTATCTCAGGATTTTAAGACTATTATAGTCATATTGAGTAAAAAAAAAGTACTTTTGGCAGTTGCAAGATTTAAAAAAGCATATGTTTCGAGTAAAACTCCCAAAGATGCATTATTTCAGGCATTATTAGCCATTTTTCATGTGTGGTGTAGGAATTATGTTTAAATAATTGTCATTTTGAGTGTTACAGTATACAGTAATATTGAGTAAAACCTCATTTTTGTATTTGCAAACCATAGAAAAACAACTGTATCTAGTAAAACTCACATGTATTCAATATCACAGGCCTTTTTAGACATTTTGCACGTTTGGATTAGGAATTATGTTGGAATACATTTTTATTGCTTTTTTCGCTTTATCTCAGGATTCTAAGTACATGACTCTCAAATGTAGTAAAAAAATTACTTTCTGTTTTTGCAAACCATACAAAATGTTTTTTTTCCAGTAAAACTCTCAAAGATACGTTTCTTCAGTCATTATTAGACATTTTGCATTTCTACTTTTGGAGTTATGTTTCAAAAACTGTCTTTTTGAGTGTGATAAATATGAGGCCAGTGAAACCTAATTCTTGTATTTGTGATTCTTTCCAAAATACCTGATTCTGGTAAAACTCACATGAATTCAATATTACAGTTTTTTTTAGACAAATTTCATGTTCGTTTTGGAGTTATGATTATAAACCTTTCATATTTATTATGACAGTAACACTGTTATATTGAATAGAAAAACTAACTTTTGTCTTTGCAAACCTTACAAAAGTTATTTTTTCTAGTACAACTAACAAAAATACATATCTCTAGGCATTATTAGCCTTTTTTCATGTGCTGTTTAGGAGTTATGTGTGAATACATTTTATTGCTTTTTTCACATTATCTCAGGATTCTAAGACTATTATAGTCATCTTGATTAAAAAAATTACTTTTTGCAGTTGCATAATTTAAAAAACCATATGTTTCGAGTAGAACTCGCAAAGATGCATTATTTCAGGCATTATTAGCTATTTTTCATGTGTGGTGTAGGAGTTATGTTTAAATAACTGTCATATTGAGTGTTACAGTATACATTCATATTGAGCAAAACCTAATTTTTGTATTTTGCAAACCATAAAAAAACAACTGTATCTAGTAAAACTCACATTTATTCAATATCACAGGTACTATTAAGACATTTTGCACGTTTGGATTAGGAATTATGTTGGAATAAATTTTTATTGCTCTTTTCGCAATATCTCAGGATTCTAAGTACATTACAGTCAAATTTGGTAAAAAATTACTTTCTGTTTTTGCAAACCTTACCAAATGTTTTTTTTTCCTGTAAAACTCTCAAAGATACATTTTTTCTTCAGGCATTATTAGACATTTTGCATTTCTATTTTGGAGCTATGTTTCAAAAACTGTCATTTTGAGTGTGACCAATATGAGGCCAGTAAAACCTAATTTTTGTATTTGTGATTCTTTCCAAAATACCTGATTCTGGTAAAACTCACATAAATTCAATATTACAGGCTTTTTTAGACAAATTTCATGTTTGGTTTTGGAGTTATGATTATAAACCTTTCATATTTAGTATGACAGTTACACTGTTATATTGAATAAAAAAACTAACTTGTGTCTTTGCAAACCTTACAGAAGATAATTTTTCTAGTACAGCTAACAAAAATACACATCTGTAGACATGATTAGCCATTTTTCATGTGTTGTTTAGAAGTTATGTGTGAATACATTTTTATTTATTTTTTTCGCATTATCTCAGGCTTCTAAGACTATTATAGTCATATAGAGTAAAAAACTACTTTTTGCATTTGCAAGATTTAATAAAGCATATGTTTCGAGTAGAACTCCCAAAGATGCATTATTTCAGGCATTGTTTGCCATTTTTCATGTGTGGTGTAGGAGTTATGTTTAAATAACTATCATTTTGAGTATTACAGTATACAATCATATTGAGTAAGACCTAATTTTTGTATTTTTCAAACTATAGAAAAACAACTGTATCTAGTGAAACTCACATGTATTCAATATCACAGGCATTTTTAGACATTTAGCACGTTTGGATTAGGAACTATGTTGGAATACATTTTTATTGCTTTTTTCGCATTATCTCAGGATTCTAAGTACATTACTGTCAAATTTAGTAAAAAAAATACTTTCTGTTTTTGCAAACCTTACAAAAGATAATTTTTCTAGTACAACTAACAAAAATACACATCTGTAGACATTATTAGCCATTTTTCATGTGTTGTTTAGAAGTTATGTGTGAATACATTTTTATTGCTTTTTTCGCATTATCTCAGGATTCCAAGACTATTATAGTCATATTGAGTAAAAGAAAGTACTTTTGGCAGTTGCAAAATTTAAAAAAGCATATGTTTCGAGTAAAACTCCGAAAGATGCATTATTTCAGGCATTATTAGCCATTTTTCATGTGTGGTGTAGGAATTATGTTTAAATAATTGTCATTTTGAGTGTTACAGTATACAGTCATATAGAGTAAAACCTCATTTTTATATTTGCAAACCATAGAAAAACAACTGTATCTAGTGAAACTTATATGTATTCTATATCACAGGCATTTTTTAGACATTTTGCACGTTTGGATTAGGAATTATGTTGGAATACATGTTTATTGCTTTTTTCGCATTATCTCAGGATTCTAAGTACATTACTGTCAAATTTAGTAAAAAATTACTTTCTGTTTTTGCAAACCATACAAAATGTTTTTTTTATCCAGTAAAACTCTCAAAGATACATTTATTCAGTCATTATTAGACATTTTGCATTTCTACTTTTGGAGTTATGTTTCAAAAACTGTCATTTTGAGTGTGACCAATATGAGGCCATCAAAAACCTAATTTTTGTATTTGTGATTCTTTCCAAAATACCAGATTCTGGTAAAACTCACATAAATTCAATATTACAGGCTTTTTTTTGGACAAGTGTCATGTTTGGTTTTGGAGTTATGATTATAAACCTTTCATATTTAGTATGACAGTTACACTGTTACATTGAATAAAAAAACTAACTTGTGTCTTTGCAAACCTTACAAAAGATAATTTTTCTAGTACAACTAACAAAAATACACATCTCTAGACATTATTAGCCATTTTTCATGTGTTGTTTAGAAGTTATGTATGCATACATTTTTATTGCTTTTTTCACATTATCTCAGGATTCTAATACTATTATAGTCATCTTGAGTAAAAAAAACTACTTTTTGCATCTGCAAGATTTAAAAAAGCATATGTTTCGAGTAGAACTCGCAAAGATGCATTATTTCAGGCATTATTAGCCATTTTTCATGTGTGGTGTAGGAGTTATGTTTAAATAACTGTCATATTGAGTGTTACAGTATACATTCATATTGAGTAAAACCTCATTTTTGTATTTGCAAACCATATAAAAACAACTGTATCTAGTAAAACTCACATGTATTCAATATCACAGGGATTTTTTAGACATTTTGCACGTTTGGATTAGGAATTATGTTGGAATACATTTTTATTGCTTTTTTCGCATTATCTCAGGATTCTAAGTACATTACTGTCAAATTTAGTAAAAAATTACTTTCTGTTTTTGCAAATCTTACAAAATGTTTTTTTTTCCAGTAAAACTCTCAAAGATACATTTCTTCAGTCATTATTAGACATTTTGCATTTCTACTCTAGGAGTTATGTTTCAAAAACTGTAATTTTGAGTGTGACCAATATGAGGCCAGTAAAACCTAATTTTTGTATTTGTGATTCTTTCCAAAATACCTGATTCTGGTAAAACTCACATAAATTCAATGTTACAGGCTTTTTTAGACAAATTTCATGTTTGGTTTTGGAGTTATGATTATAAACCTTTCATATTTAGTATGACAGTTACACTGTTATATTGAATAAAAAAAACTAACTTGTATCTTTGCAAACCTTAGAAATGATAATTTTTCTAGTACAACTAACAAAAATACACATCTCTAGACATTATTAGCCATTTTTCATGTGTTGTTTAGAAGTTATTTATGCATACATTTTTATTGCTTTTTTTTGCTTTATTTAAGGATTCTAAGACTGTTATAGTCATCTTGAGTAAAAAAAACTACTTTTTGCAGTTACAAGATTTAAAAAAGCATATGTTTCGAGTAGAACTCGCCAAGATGCATTATTTCAGGCATTATTAGCCATTTTTCATGTGTGGTGTTGGAGTTATATTTAAATAACTGTCATATTGAGTGTTACAGTATACAGTCATATTGAGTAAAACCTAAAATTTGTATTTGCAAACCATAGAAAAACAACGGTATCTAGTAAACCTCACATTTATTCAATATCACAGGTATTTTTAGACATTTTGCATGTTTGGATTAGGAATTATGTTGGAATACATTTTTATTGCTTTTTTCGCATTATCTCAGGATTCTAAGTACATTACTGTCAAATTGAGTAAAAACATACTTTCTGTTTTTGCAAATCTTACAAAATGTTTTTTTTCCAGTAAAACTCTCAAAGATACATTTTCTTCAGTCATTATTAGATATTTTGCATTTCTACTTTTGGAGTTATGTTTCAAAAACTGTCATTTTGAGTGTGACCAATATGAGGCCATCAGAAACCTAATTTTTGTATTAGTGATTCTTTCCAAAATACCGGATTCTGGTAAAACTCACATGAATTCAATATTACAGGCTTGTTTAGACAAATTTCATGTTTGGTTTTGGAGTTATGATTATAAACTTTTCATATTTAGTATGACAGTTACACTGATATATTGAATAAAAAAACTAACTTGTGTCTTTGCAAAACTTACAAAAGATCATTTTTCTAGTACAACTAACACAAATACACATCTCTAGACATTATTAGCCATTTTTCATGTGTTGTTTCGAAGTTATGTATGCATACATTTTTATTGCTTTTTTTGCTTTATCTAAGGATTCTAAGACTGTTATAGTCATCTTGAGGAAAAAAAAACTACTTTTTGCAGTTACAAGATTTAAAAAAGCATATGTTTCGAGTAGAACTCGCAAAGATGCATTATTTCAGGCATTATTAGCCATTTTTCATGTGTGGTGTAGGAGTTATGTTTAAATAACTGTCATATTGAGTGTTACAGTATACATTCATATCGAGTAAAACCTCATTTTTGTATTGCAAACCATAGAAAAACAACTGTATCTAGTAAAATTCACATGTATTCAATATCACAGGCATTTTTAGACCTTTTGCACGTTTGGATTAGGAATTATGTTGGAATACATTTTTATAGCTTTTTTCGCATTATCTCAGGATTCTAAGTATATTACTGTCAAATTTAGTAAAAAATTAATTTCTGTTTTTGCAAACCTTACACAATGTTTTTTTTCCCAGTAAAACTCTCAAAGATACATTTCTTCAGTCATTATTAGACATTTTGCTTTTCTACTTTTGGAGTTACGTTTCAAAAATTGTCATTTTGAGAGTGACCAATAAGAGGACATCAAAAACCTAATTTTTGTATTTGTGATTCTTTCCAAAATACCTGATTCTGGTAAAACTAACATAAATTCAATATTACAGGCATTTTAAGACACATTTCATGTTTGGTTTTGGAGTTATGATTATAAACCTTTCATATTTAGTATGACAGTTACACTGTTATATTAAATAAAAAAACTAACTTGTGTCTTTGCAAACCTTACAAAAGATCATTTTTCTAGTACAACTAACAAAAATACACATCTCTAGACATTATTAGCCATTTTTTGTGTTGTTTAGAAGTTATGAATGCACACTTTTTTATTGCTTTTTTTGCTTTATCTCAGGAATCTGAGACTGTTATAGTCATCTTGAGTAAAAAAAAACAACTTTTTGCAGTTACAAGATTTAAAAAAGCATATGTTTCGAGTAGAACTCGCAAAGATGCATTATTTCAGGCATTATTAGCCATTTTTCATGTGTGGTGTAGGAGTTATGATTACATATTTGTCATTTTGAGTGTTACAGTATACAGTCATATTGAGTAAAACCTCATTTTTGTATTTGCAATTCATAGAAAGACAACTGTATCTAGTGAAACTCACATGTATTCAATATCACAGGCATTTTTAGGCATTTTGCACGTTTGGATTAGGAATTATGTTGGAATACATGTTTATTGCTTTTTTCGCATTATCTCAGGATTCTAAGTACATTACTGTCAAATTTAGTAAAAAATTACTTTCTGTTTTTGCAAACATTACAAAATATTTTTTTTCCAGTAAAACTCTCAAAGATACATTAATTTAGGCATTATTAGACATTTTGCATTTCTACTTTTGGAGTTATGTTTCAAAAACTGTCATTTTGAGTGTGACCAATACGAGGCCATCAAAAACCTAATTTTTGTATTTGTGATTCTTTCCAAAATACCTGATTCTGGTAAAACTCACATACAATTCAATATTACAGGCTTTTTTCGACAAATTTGATGTTCGTTTTCGAGTTATGATTATAAACCTTTCATATTTAGTATGACAGTTACACTGTTATATTGAATAAAAAAACTAACTTGTGTCTTTGCAAACCTTACAAAAGATCATTTTTCTAGTACAACTAACAAAAATACACACCTGTAGACATTATTAGCCATTTTTCATGTGTTGTTTAGAAGTTATGTATGCATACATTTTTCTTGCTTTTTTTCCAATTATCTCAGGATTCTAAGACTATTATAGTCATAGAGAGTAAAAAAAACTACTTTTTGCATTTGCAAGATTTAAAAAAGCATATGTTTCGAGTAAAACTCCCAAAGATGCATTATTTCAGGCATTATTAGCCATTTTTCATATGTGGTGTAGGAGTTATGTTTACATATTTGTCATATTGAGTGTTACAGTATACAGTCATATTGAGTAAAACCTCATTTTTGTATTTGCAAACCATAGAAAGACAACTGTATCTAGTGAAACTCACATGTATTCAATAGCACAGGCATTTTTAAACATTTTGCACGTTTGGATTAGGAATTATGTTGGAATACATTTTTATTGCTTTTTTCGCATTATCTCAGGATTCTAAGTACATTACTGTCAAATTTAGTAAAAAATTACTTTCTGTTTTTGCAAATCTTACAAAATGTTTTTTTTCCAGTATAAACTCTCAAAGATACATTTCTTCAGTCATTATTAGACATTTTGCATTTCTACTTTTGGAGTTATGTTTCAAAAACTGTCATTTTGAGTGTGACAAATATGAGGCCATCAAAAACCTAATTTTTGTATTTGTGATTCTTTCCAAAATACCTGATTCTGGTAAAACTCACATAAATTCAATATTACAGGCTTTTTTAGACAAATTTCATGTTTGGTTTTGGAGTTATGATTATAAACCTTTCATATTTAGTATGACAGTTACACTGTTATATTGAATAAAAAAAACTAACTTGTATCTTTGCAAACCTTAGAAAAGATCATTTTTCTAGTACAACTAACAAAAATACACATCTCTAGACATTATTAGCCATTTTTCATGTTTTGTTTAGAAGTTATGTATGCATACATTTATATTGCTTTTTTTGCTTTATTTAAGGATTCTAAGACTGTTATAGTCATCTTGAGTAAAAAAAACTACTTTTTGCAGTTACAAGATTTAAAAAAGCATATGTTTCGAGTAGAACTCCCAAAGATACATTATTTCAGGCATTATTAGCCATTTTTCATGTGATGTGTAGGAGTTATGTTTAAACAACTGTCATATTGAGTGTTACAGTATACATTCATATTGAGCAAAACCTCATTTTTGTATTTGCAAACCATAGAAAAACAACTGTATCTAGTAAAACTTACATTTTTTCAATATCACAGGCATTGTTTAGACATTTTGCCTGTTTGGATTAGGAATTATGTTGGAATACATTTTTATTGCTTTTTTCACATTATCTCAGGATTCTAAGTACATTACTGTCAAATTTAGTAAAAACATACTTTCTGTTTTTGCAAATCTTACAAAATGTTTTTTTTCCAGTAAAACTCTCAAAGATACATTTCTTCAGTCATTATTAGATATTTTGCATTTCTACTTTTGGAGTTATGTTTCAAAAACTGTCATTTTAAATGTGACCAATATGAGGCCATCAAAAACCAAAATTTTGTATTTGTGATTCTTTCCAAAATACCTGATTCTGGTAAAACTCACATAAATTCAATATTACAGGCTTGTTTAGACAAATTTCATGTTTGGTTTTGGAGTTATGATTATAAACCTTTCATATTTAGTATGACAGTTACACTGATATATTGAATAAAAAAACTAACTTGTGTCTTTGCAAAACTTACAAAAGATCATTTTTCTAGTACAACTAACAAAAATACACATCTCTAGACATTATTAGCCATTTTTCATGTGTTGTTTCGAAGTTATGTATGCATACATTGTTTTGCTTTTTTCGCATTATCTCAGGATTCTAAGACTATTATAGTAATCTTGAGTAAAAAAAAACTACTTTTTGCATTTGCAAGATTTAAAAAAGCATATGTTTCGAGTAGAACTCGCAAAGATGCATTATTTCAGGCATTATTAGCCATTTTTCATGTGTGGTGTAGGAGTTATGTTTAAATAACTGTCATATTGAGTGTTACAGTATACATTCATATCGAGTAAAACCTCATTTTTGTATTTGCAAACCATAGAAAAACAACTGTATCTAGTAAAACTCACATATATTCAATATCACAGGAATTTTTTTGACATTTTGCACGTTTGAATTAGGAATTATGTTGGAAGACATTTGTATTGCTCTTTTTGCATTATCTCAGGATTCTAAGTACATCACTGTCAAATTTGGTAAAATAATTACTTTCTGTTTTTGCAAACCTTACCAAATGTTTTTTTTCCAGTAAAACTCTCAAAGATACATTAATTTAGGCATTATTAGACATTTTGCATTTCTACTTTTGGAGTTATGTTTCAAAAACTGTCATTTTGAGTGTGATCAATATGAGACAAGTGAAAACTAAATTTTCTATTTGTGATTCTTTCCAAAATAACTTATTCTGGTAAAATTCACATAAAATTCAATATTACAGGCTTTTTTAGACAAATTTCATGTTTGGTTTTGCAGTTATGATTATAAACCTTTCATATTTAGTATGGCAGTTACACTGTTATATTGAATAAAAAAACTAACTTGTATCTTTGCAAACCTTACAAAAGATCATTTTTCTAGTACAACTAACAAAAATACATATCTCTAGGCATTATTAGCCATTTTGCATGTCTTGTTTAGAATTTACGTTTGTATACAATTGTATTGCTTTTTTTCGCATTATCTCAGGATTCAAAGAACATTATAGTCATTTTGAGTAAAAAACTACATTTTGCATTTGCAAGATTTAAAAAAAGCATATGTTTCAAGTAAAACTCCCAAAAATGCATTATTTCAGGCATTATTAGTCATTTTTCATGTGTGGTCTAGGAATTAGGTTTAAATAACTGTCATATTGAGTGTTACAGTACACAGTCATATTGAGTAAAACCTACATTTTGTATTTGCAAACCATAGAAAAACAACTGTATCTAGTGAAACTCACATGTATTCAATATCACAGGCATTTTTAGACATTTTGCACGTTTGGATTAGGAATTATGTTGGAATACATTTTTATTGCTTTTTTCGCATTATCTCAGGATTGTAAGTACATTACTGTCAAATTTAGTAAAAAATTACTTTTTGTTTTTGCAGACCTTACCAAATGTTTTTTTTTTATCCAGTAAAGCTGTCAAAGATACATTTCTTCAGTCATTATTAAAAATGTTGCATTTCTACTTTTGGAGTTATGTTTCAAAAACTGTCATTTTGAGTGTGACCAATATGAGGCTAGTAAAACCTAATTTTTGTATTCGTGATTCTTTCCAAAATACCTGATTCTGGTAAAACCCACATAAATTCAATATTACAGGCTTTTTTAGATACATTTCATGTTTGGTTTTGGAGTTTTCATTATAAATCTTCCATATTTAGTATGACAGTTACACTGTGATATTGAATAAAAAAACTAACTTGTGTCTTTGCAAACCTTACAAAAGATCATTTTTCTAGTACAACTAACGAAAATACACATCTCTAGGCATTATTAGCCATTTTGTATGTGTTGTCTAGAAGTTATGTTTGAATACAATTGTGTTGCTTTTTTCTTATTATCTCAGGACTCAAAGAACATTATAGTCATATTGAGAAAAAAATACATTTTGCATTTGCAACATTTAAAAAAGCATATGTTCCGAGTAAAACTCCCAAAGATGCATTATTTCAGGCATTATTAGACAATTTGCATTTGTACTTTTGAAGTTATGTTTCAAAATTGTCATTTTATTGCTTTTTTCGCTTTATCTCAAGATTCTAAGTACATTACGGTCAAATTTAGTAAAAAAATACTTTTTGTTTTTGCAAACCTTACTAAATGTTTTTTTTTTCCAGGAAAACTCTCAAAGATACATTTCTTCAGGCATTATTAGCCATTTTGCATGTGTTGTTCAGAAGTTATGTTTAACATTTTTTTTATTGCTTTTTGCATTATCTCAGGATTCTAAGAACATTATAGTCGTATTGAGTAAAAAAATACTTTTTGCATTTGCAAGATTTAAAAAAGCATATATTCCGAGTAAAACTTCCAATATGAGTTTTTTCGCATTGTCTCAGGATTGTAAGTACATTACTGTCAAATTTGGTAAAAAATTACTTTCTGTTTTTGCAAACCTTACCAAAAGTTTTTTTTATTTCCAGTAAAACTCTCAAAGATACATTTCTTCAGGCATTATTAGACATTTTGCATTTCTACTTTTGGAGTTATGTTTCAAAATTGTCATTTTGAGTGTGACCATTATGAGGCCGGTAAAACCAATTTTTTATATTTGTGAACCTTTCCCAAATACCTGATTCTGCTAAAACTCACATAAATTCAATATTACAGGCTTTTTTAGACAGATTTCATGTTTGGTTTTCGGAGTTATGATTAAAAACCTTTCATATTTAGTATGACAGTTATACTGTTATATTGAAAAAAAAAAACTAACTAGTGTCTTTGTAAACCTTACAAAAGATAATGTTTCTAGTACAACTAACGAAAATACACATCTCTAGGCATTATTAGCCATTTTGCATGTGTTTTTTAGAAGTTATGTTTGAATACAATTATATTGCTTTTTTCGCATTATCTCAGGACTCAAAGAACATTATAGTCATATTGAGTAAAAAAATACATTTTGCTTTTGCAACATTTAAAAAAGCATATGTTTCGAGTAAAACTCCCAAAGATGTATTATTTCAGGCATTATTAGTCATTTTTCATGTGTGGTCTAGGAATTATGTTTAAATAACTGTCATATTGAGTGTTACAGTATACAGTCATATTGAGTAAAACCTAAATGTTGTATTTGCAAACTCACAGAAAAACAACTGTATCTAGTAAAACCCAAATTTATTCAAAATCACAGGCATTTTTTGACATTTTGCACGTTTGGATTAGGAATTATGTTGGAATACATTTTTATTGCTTTTTTGCATTATCTTAGGATTCTAAGTACATTCCGGTCAAATTCAGTAAAATATTACTTTTTGTTTTTGCAAACCTTACCAAATGTTTTTTTTTCCAGGAAAACTCTCAAAAATAAATTTCTTCAGGCATTATTAGACATTTTGCATGCATTTTTTGGGAGTTGTGTTTCAAAATTGTCATTTTGAGTGTGATTAATATGAGTCCAGTATAACCTAATTTTTGTATTTGTGAACCTTTCCAAAATAACTGATTCTGCTAAAACTCACATAAATTCAATATTACAGGCTTTTTTTAGACAGATTTCATGTTTGGTTTTGGAGTTATGATTACAAACCTTTCATATTTAGTATGACAGTTATACTGTTATATTGAATTAAAAAAAACTAACTTGTGTCTTTGTAAACCTTACAAAAGATCATTTTTCTAGTACAACTAACGAAAATACATATCTCTAGGCATTATTAGCCATTTTGCATGTGTTGTTTAGAAGTTATGTTTGAATACAATTGTATTGCTTTTTTCGCATTATCTCAGGATTCAAAGAACATTATAGTCATATTGAGTCAAAAAATACATTTTGCATTTGCAACATTTAAAAAAGCATATGTTTCGAGTAAAACTCCCAAAGATGAATTATTTCAGGCATTATTAGTCATTTTTCATGTGTGGTCTGGGAATTATGTTTAAATAACTGTCATATTGAGTGTTACAGTCTACAGTCATATTGAGTAAAACCTAAATTTTGTATTTGCAAACCATAGAAAAACAACTGTATCTAGAAAACTCACATGCCTGGATTTCGAACTACCTCACCGACAGGCCACAGTACGTCAGACTGAAGGACGTCGCGTCTGACACTGTGATCAGCAGCACCGGAGCACCGCAGGGAACGGTGCTGGCCACTCTTCTCTACACCCTGTACACCGCTGACTTCTGCTACAACTCAGAGTTGTGTCACATCCAGAAGTACGCGGATTACACAGCCATCGTCGGGTGCATCGGGACGGCAGAGAGGAGGAGTTTCGGAACCTGGTGAGGGACTTTGTTGTGTGGTGCCACACAAACCTCTTGCAGCTCAATCCGTCAAAGACCAAGGAGCTGGTCATTGACTTTGGGAGGTCGAGTCCACGGTCACAACCTATTGTGATCGAGGGAGTTGAGGTACAGAACGTGGACTCATTCAAGTACCTCTGGGTTTGGGTGGACAATAAGCTGGACTGGACTGTTAACACGGACCACCAGTACAAGAAAGGACAGAGCAGGCTGTACTTCCTCAGGAGACTGCACTCCTTCAACAGTTGTAGAAAACTCCTGTGGATGTACTACCAGTCTGTGGTTGCCAGTGTTCTGTTCTACATGGTAGTGTGCTGGGGGGGCAGTACATCTAAGAAGGACAGCTCCAGACTTGAGAAACTGATTAGGTGGGCCGGTTCTACAATCGGAATGAAACTGGACTCACTGGTGACGGTGGCAGAGAAGAGGACTGTTGACAAACTAGTAAGCATCCTGGATAATGCCATTCACCCTCTGCATAGTGTTATCAGTAGCCAGAGGAGCCCGTTCAGTGCAAGACTGCTTCATCCCAAGTGCAGGACTAATAGACTCAAGAACTCCTTTGTCCCACATGCCATTAGACTGTACAACTCCTCTCTGGGACGGGGGGTGGGGGGTACAAGGATGACAGGGGATTCAAAACATTAACAGTGCAATACGTTTTCATAACATGGTCACTACTGCCTACTTTGTCTTGTTATATTCTTATTTTATTGTTATATTGTTATTCCCATTGTTTTTATTCTTTTTGTAATATTTCTCTATTTTGTTTCCTTTTAAACCCCCATTATTTACTTTTTACTCTCTTTTAAATTGATCTCAACTCTGTACACTGCTGCTGGAATTTTAATTTTCCTGAAGGAACTCACCTGAAGGAATCAATAAATTACTATCTATCTATCTATCTATCTATCTATCTATCTATCTATCTATCTATCTATCTATCTATCTATCTATCTATCTATCTATCTATCTATTTATCTATCTATCTATCTATCTATCTATCTATCTATCTATCTATCTATCTACATGTATTCAATATCACAGGGATTTTTAGACATTTTGCACGTTTGGATTAGGAATTATGTTGGAGTATATTTTTATTGCTTTTTTCGCATTATCTCAGGATTCTAAGTACATTACTGTCAAATTTAGTAAAAAAATACTTTTTGTTTTTGCAAACCTTACCAAATGTTTTTTTTTTTCCCAGGAAAACTCTGAAAGATACATTTCTTCAGGCATTATTAGACAATTTGCATTTCTACTTTTGGAGTTATGTTTCAAAATTGTCATTTTGAGTGTGATCAATATGAGGCCAGTAAAACCTAATTTTTGTATTTGTGAACCTTTCCTAAATAACTGATTCTGCTAAAACTCACATAAATTCAATATTACGTTTTTTTTTTTTAGAGACATTTCATGTTTAGTTTTGGAGTTATGATTATAAACTTTTCATATTTAGTATGACAGTTACACTGTTATATTGAATAAAAAAACTAACTTGTGTCTTTGCAAACCTACAAAAGATCATTTTTCTAGTACAACTAACAAAAATACACATCTCTAGAAATTATTAGCAATTTTGTATGTGTTGTTTAGAGGTTTTGTTTGAATACATTTTTATTGCTTATTTTGCATTTTCTCAGGATTCTAAGACTATTATAGTCATATTGAGTAAAAAACTAGTTTTTGCATTTGCAAGATTTAAAAAACCATATGTTTCGAGTAGAACTCCCAAAGATGCATTATTTCAGGCATTATTAAGCGGTTTTCATGTGTGGTGTAGGAGTTATGTTTAAATAATTGTCATATTGAGTGTTAGGGTATACAGTCATATTGAGTAAAACCTCATTTTTGTATTTGCAAACCATAGAAAAACAACTGTATCTAGTAAAACTCACATGTATTCAATATCACAGGTATTTTTAGACATTTTGGACGTTTGGATTGGGAATTATGTTGGAATACATTTTTATTGCTTTTTTCGCATTATCTCAGGATTTTAAGTACATTACTGTCAAATTTAGTAAAACATTACTTTTTGTTTTTGAAAACCTTACCAAATGTTTTTTTTTTTCCAGGAAAGCTGTCAAAGATACATTTCCTTTAGGCATTATTAGACATTTTGCATTTCTACTTTTGGAGTTATGTTTCAAAATTGTCATTTTGAGTGTGACTAATATGAAGCCGGTAAAACCTGATTTTTGTATTTGTGAACCTTTCCAAAATACCTGATTCTGCTAAAACTCACATTAATTCAATATTACAGGCTTTTTTTAGACATATTTTATGTTCGGTTTTGGAGTTATGATTATAAACCTTTCATATTTAATATGACAGTTATACTGTTATATTGAATAAAAAAACTAACTGTTGTCTTTGTAAACCTTACAAAAGATCATTCTTCTAGTACAACTAATGAAAATACATATCTCTAGGCATTATTAGCCATTTTGCATGTGTTGTTTAGAAGTTATGTGTGAATACATTTTCATTGCTTTTTTTCGCATTATCTCAGGATTCAGAGAACATTATAGTCATATTGAGTAAAAAACTACATTTTGCATTTGCAACATTTAAAAAAGCATATGTTTCGAGTAAAACTCCCAAAGATGCATTATTTCAGGCATTATTAGTCATTTTGCCTGTGTGGTCTAGGAATTAGGTTTAAATAACTGTCATATTGAGTGTTACGGTATACAGTCATATTGAGTAAAACCTAAATTTTGTATTTGTGATTCTTTCCAAAATGTCTGATTCTGGTCAAACTCACATAAATTCAATATTACAGGCTTTTTTTTAGACACATTTCATGTTTGGTTTTGGAGTTATGATTATAAACCTTTCATATTTAGTATGACAGTTACACTGTTGTATTGAATAAAAAAAACCTAACTTTTGTCTTTGCAAAGCGTACAAAAGATCATTTTTCTTGAACAACTAACAAAAATACACATCTCTGGACATTAGTAGCCATTTTTCATGTGTTTTTTAGAAGTTATGTGTGAATACATTTTTATCGCATTTTTTCGCATTATCTCAGGATTCAAAGACTATTATAGTCATATTGAGTAAAAAACGACTTTTTGCATTTGCAAGATTTAAAAAAGCATATGTTTCGAGTAAAACTCCCAAAGATACATTATTTCAGGCATTATTAGCCATTTTTCATGTGTGGTGTAGGAGTTATGTTTAAACAACTGTCATATTGAGTGTTACAGTATACATTCATATTGAGCAAAACCTCATTTTTGTATTTGCAAACCATAGAAAAACAACTGTATCTAGTAAAACTCACATATATTCAATATCACAGGCATTTTTAGAAATTTTGCACGTTTGGGTTAGGAATTATGTTGGAATACATTTTTATTACTTTTTTCGCATTATCTCAGGATTAGAAGTACATTACGGTCAAATGTAGTAAAAAAATACTTTCTGTTTTTGCAAACCTTACCAAATATTTTTTTTTCCAGTAAAACTCTCAAAGATACATTTCTTCAGGCATTATTAGACATTTTGCATTTCTACTCTAGGAGTTATGTTTCAAAAACTGTAATTTTGAGTGTGACCAATATGAGGCCAGTAAAACCTAATTTTTGTATTTGTGATTCTTTCCAAAATACCTGTTTCTGGTAAAACTCACATAAATTCAATATCACAGGCTTTTTTAGACAAACTTCATGTTTGGTTTTGGAGTTATGATTATAAACCTTTCATATTTAGTATGACAGTTACACTGTTATATTGAATAAAAAAACTAACTTGTGTCTTTGCAAACCTTACAAAAGATCATTTTTCTAGTACAACTAACAAAAATACATATCTCTAGGCATTATTAGCAATTTTTCATGTGTTGTTTAGAAAATATGCGTGATTACATTTTTATTGCTTTTTTCGCATTATCTCAGGATTCTAAGACCATTATTGTCATCTTGTGTAAAAACTACTTTTTGCATTTGCAAGATTTAAAAAAAAATATCTTTCTAGTAAAACTCCCAAAAATGCATTATTTCAGTCATTATTATCCCTTTTTCATGTGTGGAATAGGAGTTATGTTTAAATAACTGTCATATTGAGTGTTAAAGTCTACAGTCATATTGAGTAAAACCTCATTTTTGTATTTGCAAACCAAAGAAAAACAACTGTATCTAGTAAAACTCACATGTATTCAATATCACAGGCATTTTTAAACATTTTGCACGTTTGGATGAGGAATAATGTTGGAATACATTGCTATCGTTTTTTTTCGCATTATCTCAGGATTCTTAGTACATTACTGTCAAATTTAGTAAAAAATTACTTTCTGTTTTTGCAAACCTTACCAAATGTTTTTTTTTCCCTGTAAAACTCCCAAAGATACATTATTTCAGGCATTATTAGCAATTGTTCATGTGTGGTGTAGGAGTTATGTTTAAATAACTGTCATATTGAGTGTTACAGTATATAGTCATATTGAGTAAAACCTCATTTTTGTATTTGCAAACCATAGAAAAACAACTTTATCTAGTAAAACTCACATATTTTCAATATCACAGGCATTTTTAGACATTTTACATGTTTGGATTAGGAATTATGTTGGAATACATTTTTATTGCTCTTTTCGCAATATCTCAGGATTCTAAGTACATCACTGTCAAATTTGGTAAAAAATTACTTTCTGTTTTTGCACAACTTACCAAATTTTTTTTTTTTTCCAGTAAAACTTTCAAAGATACATTTCTTCAGGCATTATTAGACCTTTTTTTTTTTTTTTACTTTTGGAGTTATGTTTCAAAACCTGTCATTTTGAGTGTGACCAATATGAGGCCAGTGAAACCTAATTTTTGTATTTGTGATTCTTTCCAAAATACCTGATTCTGGTAAAACTCACATGAATTCAATATTACAGGCTCTTTTAGACAAATTTCATGTTCGTTTTGGAGTTATGATTATAAACCTTCCATATTTAGTATGACAGTCACACTGTTATATTGAATAAAAAAACTAACTTGTGTGTTTGCAAACCTTACAAAAGATATGTTTTCTAGTACAACTAACAAAAATACACATCTCTAGAAATTATTAGCCATTTTTCTTGTGTTTTTTAGAAGTTTTGTGTGAATAAATTTTTTTTGCTTTTTTTGCATTATCTCAGGATTCTAAGATTATTATAGTCATATTGAGTAAAAACTACTTTTTGCATTTGCAAGTTTTAAAAAAGCATTTGTTTCCAGTAAAACTCCCAAAGATGCATTATTTCAGGCATTATTAGCCATTTTTCATCTGTGGTGTAGGAGTTATGTTTAAATAACTGTCATTTTGGGTGTTACAGTATACATATATATTGAGTAAAACCTCATTTTTGTATTTGCAAACCATAGAAAAACAACTGTTTCTAGTAAAACTCACATGTATTCAATATCACAGGTATTTTTAGACATTTTGCACGTTTGGATTAGGAAGTATGTTGGAATACATTTTTATTGCTTTTTTCGCATTATCTCAGGATTCTAACTACATTACTGTCAAATTTAGGAAAAAAAAATACTTTTTGTTTTTGCAAACCTTACCAAATGTTTTGATTTTCAGGAAAACTCTCAAAGATGCATTTCTTCAGGCATTATTAGACATTTTTCATGTATATTTTCGGAGTTATATTTCAAAAACTGTCATTTTGAGAGTGACCAATATGAGGCCAGTAAAACCTATTTTTTGTATTTGTGATTCTTTACAAAATACCTGATTCTGGTAAAACTCACATAAATTCAATATTACAGGCTTTTTTTTTTAGACAAATTTCATGTTTGGTTTTGGAGTTATGATTATAAACCTTTCATATTTAGTATGACAGTTACAGTGTTATATTGAATAAAAAAAAAATTGTGTGTCTTTACAAACCTTACATAAGATCATTTTTCTAGTACAACTAACAAAAATACATATCTCTAGGCATCATTAGCCATTTTCCATGTGTTGTTTAGAAGTTATGTGTGAATACAATTTTATACCTTTTTTGCATTATCTCAGGATTCAAAGAACATTATAGTCATATTGAGTAAAAAAATACTTTTTGCATTTGCAAGATTTAAAAAAGCATATGTTCCGAGTAAAATTCCCCAAGATGCATTATTTCAGGCATTATTAGCCATTTGTCATGTGTGGTGTAGGAGTTATGTTTAAATAACTGTCATATTGAGTGTTACAGTATACAGTCATATTGAGTAAAACTTACATTTTGTATTTGCAAACCTTAAAAAAACAACTGTATCTATTAAAACTCACATTTATTCAATATCACAGGCATTTTTAGACATTTTGCATGTTTGGATTAGGAATTATGCTGGAATAACATAACATCCATTGCTTTCCTCCTCTCCAAGGTTCTCATAGTCATCATTGTCACCGACGTCCAACTGGGTGTGAGTTTTCCTTGCCCTTATGTAGGCCTACCCAGGATGTTGTAGTGGTTTGTGCAGCCTTTTGAGACACTAGTGATTTAGGGCTATAAAAGCATTGATTGATTGAATACATTTTTATTGCTTTTTTCATATTATCTCAGGATTCTAAGTACATTACTGTAAAATTTAGTAAAAAATTACTTTTTGTTTTTGCAAACCTTACCTAATGTTTTTTTTCCAGAAAAACTCTCAAAGATACATTTCTTCAGGCATTATTAGACATTTTGCATTTCTACTTTTGGAGTTAAGTTTCAAAATTGTCATTTTGAGTGTGACCAATATGAGGCCGGTAAAACCTAATTTTTGTATTTTTTTTGACAGATTTCATGTTTGGTTTCTGAGTTATCATTATAAACCTTTCATATTTATTATGACAGTTATACTGTTATATTGAATAAAAAAAAAAAAATTCTGTCTCTGCAAACCTTACAAAAGATAATTTTTCTAGGACAACTAACGAGAATACATATCTCCAGGCATTATTAGCCTTTTTGCATGTGTTGTTTAGAAGTTATGTTGGAATATATTTTTATTGCTTTTTTCGCATTATCTCAGGATTCTAAGTACATTATATTCATATTGGGTAAAAAACTACTTTTTGCATTTGAAAAATTGTAGAAAAGCATATGATCCGAGTAACACTCCCAAAGATGCATTATTTCAGGCATTATTAGGCATTTTTCATGTGTGGTGTAGGAGTGATGTTTAAATAATTTTCATATTGAGTGTTACAGTATACAGTCATATTGAGTAAAACCTAAATTTTGTATTTGCAAACCATAGAAAAACAACTGTATCTAGTAAAACTCACATGTATTCAATATCACAGGCATATTTAGACATTTTGCACGTTTGGATAAGGAATTATGTTGGAATACATTTTTATTGATTTTTTCGCATTATCTCAGGATTCTAAGTACATTACTGTCAAATTTAGTAAAAAAATTACTTTTTGTTTTTGCAAACCTTACCAAATGTTTTTTTTTTCCAGGAAAACTCTCAAAGATACATTTCTTCAGTTATTATTAGACATTTTACATTTCTACTTTTGGAGTTAAGTTTCATAACTGTAATTTTGAGTGTGACCAATATGAGGCCGGTAAAACCTAATTTTTGTATTTGTGAACCTTTCCAAAATACCTGATTCTGCTAAAACTCACATAAATTCAATATTTAAGGCTTTTTAAGAGAAATTTCATGTTTGGTTTTGGAGTTATGATTATAAACCTTTCATATTTGGTATGACAGTTATACTGTTGTATTGAATAAAAAAACGAATTTGTGTCTTTGCAAACCTTACAAAAGATCATTTTTCTAGTACAACTAACGAAAATACATATCTCTAGGCAATATTAGCCATTTTGCATGTGTTGTTTAGAAGTTATGATTGAATACATTTTTATTGCTTGTTTTGCATTATCTCAGGATTCTAAGAACATTATAGTGATATTGAGTAAAAAAATACTTTTTGCATTTACAAGATTTAAAAAAGCATATGTTCCGAGTAAAACTCCCGAAAGATGCATTATACCAGCCTTTATTGGCAATTTTTCATGTGTGGTGTAGGAGTTATGTTTAATTAACTGTCATATTGAGTGTTACAGTATACAGTCATATTGAGTAAAACCTAAAATTTGTATTTGCAAACCATAGAAAAACAACGGTATCTAGTAAACCTCACATTTATTCAATATCACAGGTATTTTTAGACATTTTGCACGTTTGCATTAGGAAGTATGTTGGAATACATTTGTATTGCTTTTTTCGCATTATCTCAGGATTCTAAGTACATTACTGTCAAATTTAGTAAAAAAGATACTTTTTGTTTTTGCAAACCTTACCAAATGTTTTTTTTCCCAGGAAAACTCTCAAAGATACATTTCTTCAGGCATTATTAGACATTTTACATTTCTACTTTTGGAGTTATATTTCAAAAACAAATATGCACCACACTGTGAACCCAAATCGAACAAGAATGATAAACACATTTCAGGAAGACATCCTCACTGTATCAAAACATAAACACAACATAACAAATACCCACCCGCCCATGCAGCGCTATCTTTTCCGGGCTACATCCCTGCTACCACCCAACCCCGCGCCCCAAAACATCACCGCCCCCCTCCGTGCGTTGGTTGAGGTGGGCAGGGTTAGGTGGTGTGGGTGTATATTGTAACACATGGAATTCTGGGTATTGTTTCTGTTGTGTTAATGTTGTGTTACGGTGAAGAAGTTCTCCTGAAATGTGTTTGTCATTCTTGTTTGCTGTGGCTCCACAGTGTGGCGCATATTTGTAACATTGTTAAAGTTGTTTGTACGGCCACCGTCAGTGTGATCTGTAAGGCTGTTGACTGTTGATTAAGTATGTCATGTATGTCATATTACAGGGAAAAAAATGTATTTGTTACTTTAAGCATAAACCTTTTATAAGACGCTCCATATATTTTTTTCGACTTGAATGTGAAAATACACATAAATATTTTAAAAAATTGATTTACCTTAAAATTACATATAAAACTGTTAAATTGTTAGTATGGACAAATACGTTTATATAACAAGCTACATATTTCATTCAAGTTAATTACTGTAATTCTACATGAAATTGAAAGTAATTTGAAAAAAAAAAAGAAAATAATACGTATAATTAATATGGTATTTTTCTGTAAAAAAAATAGGAATATACATAGTTTGTCATTACTGACATATTACTTAAAATAACAGGCGGTTTGTTTATTTACAGATAATGTCCTCAATTCTACAGTTTTATAACCTATTTAAAAAAATTGAAAAATTACAGTAGAAATTTAGAGTAAACTAACCATAAAAATAGGATTTTTTTTATAGTGAATCCTACAAAAGATCATTTTTCTACTACAACTAACAAAGATATACATCTCTAGGCATTATTAGCCATTTTGCATGTGTTGTTTAAAAGTTGTGTTTGAAAACATTTTTATTGCTTTTTTCGGATTATCTCAGGATTCTAAGAACATTATTGTCATATTGAGTGAAACGACTACTTTTTGCATTGCAAAGATTTAAAAAAGCAATCGTTTCGAGTAAAACTCCCAAAGATACATTATTTCAGGCATTATTAGCCATTTTTCATGTGTGGTGTAGGAGTTATGTTTAAATAACTGTCATATTGAGTGTTACAGTATACAGTCATATTGAGTAAAACCTAATTTATGTATTTGCAAACCATAGAAAAGCAACTGTATCTAGTAAAACGCACATGGATTCAATATCACAGGTATTTTTAGACGATTTTTACGTTTGGATTAGGAATTATGTTGGAATACATTTTTATTGCTCTTTTTGCATTATCTCGGGATTTTAAGGAAATTACTGTCAAATTGTGTAAAACATTTCTTTTTGTTTTTGCAAACCTTACAAATTGTTTTTTTTCCAGGAAAACTCACAAAAACACATTTCTTCAGACATTTTTTTTTTAATTTTGCATGTGTATTTTTGGAGATAGGGTTCAAAAACTGTCTTATTGAGCGTGACCAATGTGAGGCCAGTAAAACCATTTTTTTGTGTTTGTGAACCTTTCCAAAATACTTAAGGTAAATAATTCAGGTAAAACTCACATAAAGTCAATATTACAGGCTTTTTTAGACAGATTTCATGTTTAGTTTTGGAGTTATGTTTATGAACCTTTCATATTTAGTATGACAGTTTTACTGTTATATTGAATAAATAAAACTAACTTTTATCTTTGCAAACACAAACATTGTTTGTGCAAGATGGCGGCGCGTGTAGACGCAGCGACCTCTCGCTCTCCCGACCGTGCGGTATTTTGTTCGTTAGAGTTTTTGTCAAAAAGTTTTTCCCGTCAGCCTACATTGGAATACAAGTACAATCGGCAGGCTTTGTTAAATATCCGGAAAATCAAGACCTGCAATATTTTTGAACGCGACACAAAGATGCTAAGAGAGCTTGGACTACTCCGCCGGAGTGCTACCACACCGCCCTAACCCTCCCCGAAGAATGAGGCACCGGAAGCGGTGTGCAAGGACGAGGAAGAGAGGCAAGCGTGGAGGCATCCGAGCTAGGCTACAGGCTAGTCCAACTCGCCCAGCTATACCATGTATCCTCTTGGCAAACGTACGATCACTGGACAATAAAATGGATCACATACGACTGCTGAGGACAACGAACCGGAAAGTGAGTAACTGCTGTGTGCTTGTTTTCACTGAAACATGGCTTAATGGCAACATTCCCGACTCTGCTGTACAACTGGAGCAGCTAGCATCCTACCGAGCGGACAGGGCGCTCGTAAACGGAGGTAAGACTCGTGGTGGCGGGATCTGTGTTTACATCCGTGATGCATGGTGCCGGGACGCCACGGTGGTATATAAACACTGCTCACCACTGGCGGAGTTTATAATCGTGAAGTGCCGTCCTTTCTATCTGCCCAGGGAGATGACAGCAATCCTACTAGTTGCTGTTTATATCCCTCCCACATGCAACAACAGTGATAAAAACGCTGCACTTCATGAACTGTACCAAGCCATCAGTGAACAACAAACAGCACATCCAGATGGTTTCACCATTCTTGCCGGAGATTTTAATCATGCTAATCTCAAGACTGTTTTGCCAAAATTTCATCAGCATGTTCACTTCCCAACCAGGGGGGATAACACCTTGGACATGGTCTACACTTCACACAAAGGAGCTTACAAAGCCACTCCCCTCCCCCACATTGGCCTCTCTGACCACATCACAATTCTGCTAACGCCAGCATACAGACAAAGAGTGGAAGCCACCAAACCGGTTCTGAAGCAGATAAGAGTGTGGCCAGAGGGGGCCTCCTCTGCTCTTCAAGACTGCTTCGACACAACAGACTGGGAAATGTTTAAACAAGCAGCCACCCACAATAACAACACAGACATTGAGGAGTACGCAGACACTGTGACCTCCTACATTACCAAGTGCATGGAGGATGTGACCCACACAAAAAACATTATCATTCGGGCCAACCAGAAGCCATGGTTGACAGGGGAGGTCCACAGGCTGCTGAGAGCCAGAGACAAGGCCTTCAGAGCTGGAGATGGATCTGGCTTGAGAACAGCGCAAGCCATTCTGTCCAGAGGCATCAGAAAAGCAAAACAGGACCACACAAAGAAGATAACCTTTCACTTCAAGGACAGCAGAGATGCATGGAGCCTTTGGCAGGGCATTCAGGCCCTCACGGACTACAAGCCCATGCCACAGAGCTGCAACAGCGACACCTTTCTGCTCAACAACCTGAACCGCTTCTTTGCACGTTTCGATGCACAAAACAACACTCTCTCGCAGAAAACCACACCCCCTCTACACGAACAGACCCTGTGCCCGTCTGCCGCCAGCGTAAAGAGAACACTCTCTACCATCAACATCCGGAAAGCAGCAGGCCCAGACAACATCCCCGGTAGTGTGCTGAAGGATTGCGCAGAGGAGCTGAAGGACGTCTTTACAGACATCTTTAACACCTCCCTGAAGCAAGCCATTGTCCCCACATGCTTCAAAACCGCCACTATCATACCTGTGCCAAAGACATCATCCCCGTCAAGTTTTAACGACTACCGTCCTGTGGCACTGACATCCATCATCATGAAAAGCTTCGAACGGTTGGTCATGTCACATATCAAATCCATCCTCCCCCCCACCTTGGACCCATTCCAGTTTGCATACCGAGCCAGACGATCTACAGAGGATGCAATCTGCTCTGCCCTCCACTCCCTCGGATCAGAAACACTCATATGTCAGAATGCTGTTCATAGATTTCAGTTCAGCATTCAACACCATAATACCACAACAACTCACCTGCAAACTTGGCAAACTGGGCCTCAGCATCTCACTCTGCAATTGGCTGCTCGACTTCCTTAGTCAGAGGCCACAAGCAGTACGTGTTGGTAACAACACCTCAAGCACCATCACCCTGAGCACAGAGGCCCCACAAGGCTGTGTGCTCAATCCTCTGCTCTTCACTCTACTGACACATGACTGCACACCAACCTACAGCTCCAACCACATCGTTAAGTTTGCGGACGACACAACTCTGGTGGGTCTCGTCGCCAAGGGGGACGAGACTCACTACAGGAAAGAGGTGGACCTTCTGACCACGTGGTGCAGGGACAACAATCTCCTGCTGAATGTCAGCAAGACAAAAGAGATTGTTGTCAATTTCCAGAGAGGCCACACTCAACACCTGCCACTGACCATCGGTGGTGCTGCAATGGAGAGAGTAAGGAGCACCAAATTCCTGGGGGTGCACATCAGTGAGGACCTGTCATGGACCACCAACACCGCATCACTGGTGAAGAAGGCCCAACAGCGCCTTTACTTCCTGCGAAAACTAAAGCGGGCAAGTGCTCCACCACCCATCCTGACCACTTTTTACAGAGGCACCATTGAAAGCATCCTTTCTAGCTGCATCACTGTGTGGGGCGGGAGCGACACTCAACAGAACATGAGAGACCTGCAGCGCATCGTGAAAACAGCTGGGAAAATCATTGGTGCACCACTCCCATCTCTTCAGGACTTATACACCACCCGCCTCACCCGCAAAGCACTCACAATTGTGAGTGACGCAAGCCACCCTGCACGCAACCTGTTCAGCCTCCTTCCCTCTGGAAGAAGATACAAGATCCTCCGCTCTCGCACCACCAGACTCACCAACAGCTTTTACCACGAGGCTTTTACCCCTCAATCCTCAGCCCAATCCTCAGCCCGATCCAACAGGCTGTCAGGACTTTGAAATCCCTCTCCCAGGAATAACCTGAACTCTAAACCCCATGACCCACAGAAAAATGACTATGCAAAATTGCACACATCTGCTGCTAAGTATATCACAAGTATTTGCACTACTGATGAAACACTCATTGTTTACAGCCATATCCTATTTAAAAACAACAGGAACTATATATATTGTCACTTTAGTAAGTAGACATATTCAGGTTGCACTTTACTGTTGTGTTTTCTTTTTCTTTTTGTCTACGCATGGGAAAGTGAGAAACATAATTTTGATTCCTTTGTATGTCTTACATGTAAAGAAATTGACAAATAAAGCTGACGTGACTTGACTTGACTATAAAAATAAATTCTGTAAAAAAACGGTCATTTACTGGCAGCTACGGCTGCCAAACAAAAAACAAAATTAAAGGAAAACATTGTAAACCAAATAATGATCAAAAACATATTTACAGAAATTTTCATGAAACGTTTTGGGGTGAAATATCGTAATTTTACAGATTTTTACTAAATTATTAAGATCAACCACCCTTAATAAAGTGACAATGCAAACAGTTCTGCAGAAAAATACCTTTATTCTTCAGAGATTTTCCAAATGATTACGATCAACCACCTTTAGTGAAGTGACAATGCTGGCGGTTCCACAGAAAAATATCATTGTTTAACAGATTCTTTCTGAATTGTTAGGATCCGGGGTGTCTCATTCACTTTACCGGGGGGCCACTGGATGCAGGAAATTGATACAAAGTGGGTTAACCTTGCATGAATGGCTATCCCACCCTAGCGACATACTTACCAATCCCAACATTCCACCGCGAGAATTTCACTGACCCTCATGTAGGATTGACTCAAAGTTTGGCCGGGCAAATATTACACGTAGTAACGTGGTGGATTTTTTTGTACGCTCATTCACCAAGTCATCAGCGTGCCAATTGAGGCATGTGATGTGCACAGTATTGTCGTGCATATGATAGTGACTGCAAGATGTACTTAGTCAACAGCCACACAGGTCACATTGACGGTGAATGTACAATCAACTTTAACACTGTTACAAATATGCACCACACTGTGAACCCACATCGAACAAGAATGATAAACACATTTAATGAAAACATCCTCACTGTAATAAAACATAAACACAACATAACAAATACCCACAAGCCCATGCAGAGCTGACTCTTCCGGGCTACATCCCCGCTACCACCCAACCCCGCGCCCCAAAACATCACCGCCCCCCTACGTGCGTTGGTTGAGGTGGGCGGGGTTAGGTGGTGGGGGTGTATATTGTAACACATGGAATTCTGGGTATTGTTTCTGTTGTGTTAATGTTGTGTTACGGTGAAGATGTTCTCCTGAAATGTGTTTGTCATTCTTGTTTGATGTGGCTCCACAGTGTGGCGCATATTTGTAAGATTGTCAAAGTTGTTTGTACGGCCACCGTCAGTGTGATCTGTATGGCTGTTGACCGTTGATTAAGTATGTCTTGCAGTCACTCATGTAAGTCATATTACAGGGAAAATTTTTTAATTGTTAGTTTGAGCATAACCCTTTTATAAGAGGCTACATATATTTTTCGACTTGAATGTGAAAATACACATAAATATTAAAAAAATTAGATTTACCTTAAAATTACATATAAAACTGTTCGATTGTTAGTATGGACAAAGACTTTTATATAACAAGCTACATATTTAATTAAATGTAATTACTGTAATTTTACATTAAATTAAAAGTAATTTGAGAAAACAGAAAATAATATGTATAATTAATTTGGTATTTTTCTGTAAAAAAATAGGAATATACATAGTTTGTCATTACTGGCATACTACTTAAAATAACAGGCGATTTGTTTATTTACGGATAAGGTCTTCAATTCTACAGTTTTATAACCTATGTAAAAAAAATTGAAAAATTACAGTAGAATTTTACAGTAAACTAACCATAAAAATAGGATTTTTTTTTATAGTGAACCCTACAAAATATCATTTTTCTAGTACAACTAACGACAATACATATATCTAGGCATTATTAGCCATTTTTCATGTGTTGTTTAGGAGTTATGTTTGAATACAATTGTATTGCTTTTTTCGCATTATCTCAGGATTCAAAGATCATTATAGTCATATTGAGTACAAAAATACATTTTGCATTTGCAACATTTAAAAAAGCATTTGTTTCGAGTAAAACTCCCAAGGATGCATTATTTCAGGCATTATTAGTAATTTTTCATGTGTGGTCTAGGAAATATGTTTAAATAACTGTCATATTGAGTGTTACAGTATACAGTCATATTGAGTAAAACCTAAATTTTGTATTTGCAAACCATAGAAAAACAACTGTATCTAGTAAAACTCACATTTATTCAATATCACATACATTTTTAGACATTTTGCACGTTTGGATTAGGAATTATGTTGGAATACATTTGTATTGCTTTTTTCGCATTATCTCAGGATTCTAAGTACATTACTGTCAAATTTAGTAAAACATTACTTTTTGTTTTAGCAAACCTTACCAAATGTTTTTTTGAAAACATTTTTATTGCTCCTTGCATTATCTCAGGATTCTAAGAACATTATAGTCATATTGAGTAAAAAAATACTTTTTGCATTTGCAAGATTTAAAAAAGCATATGTTCCGAGTAAAACTCCCAATATGAGTTTGTTCGCATTCTCTCAGGATTGTAAGTACATTACTATCAAATTTAGTAAAAAAGTACTTTTTGTTTTTGCAAACCTTACCAATGTTTTGATTTTCAGGAAAACTCTCAAAGATATATTTCTTCAGGCATTATTAGACATTTTGCATGTACATTTTTTGAATTATGTTTCAGTAAAGGTTAAACCGTTTATATATATACCTTTTTGAACAAGTCGTGCATGCTTTTATTTCAAGTCGCCTGGACTACTGCAATGCACTTTATGCTGGCATTAGCCAAAAAGCTCTCTCCCGGTTGCAGTTAGTCCAGAACGCGGCAGCACGACTTTTAACAGGGGCCAGGAAACACCAGCATATAACCCCAATTCTTCAGAGTTTGCACTGGCTCCCTGTTCATTTTAGAATTGAATTTAAAACATTGCTGTTTGTTTTTAAATCTTTACATGGACTGGCACCTCAATATATCTCGGACCTCATCCAAATTTACATCCCTGCGCGCGCTCTGAGGTCCAAGAGCCAGCTCCAGCTCGTGGTGCCCAAGACCAGACTCAAGACCAGGGGAGCCAGGGCCTTCTCTGTGGTCGGCCCTAAGCTCTGGAACACTCTGCCGCTCCATGTTCAAACTGCTTCCACAGTGTAGTGTTTTAAGTCTCGTCTTAAGACCCACTTTTATTCTTTGGCTTTTAACACTACGTGAGTTGTGTGGTACTCTGTCCTCTGTTGTCCTCTGTGTTTTTTATACACTTTGATTTTTATTTTACTGTTTTAATTAATTTTACCTTTTAAAATAGTTTTTAATCATATTTGTTTTTAAATTGTTTTTATTGGTTTTATTTTTATTCATTTTGTGTTTTATTCAGTCATTGGTGGAGCACAATATTGTTTTTAACATGGCTGTGCAGCACTTTGGAAACTTTATTGTTGTTTAAATGTGCTATATAAATAAAGTGGATAGGATTGGATTGGAAAAACTGTCATTTTGAGTGTGACCAATATGAGGCCAGTAAAACCTATATTTTGTATTTGTGAACCTTTCCAAAATACCTGATTCAGGTAAAACTCACATAAATTCAATATTACAGACTTTTTTAGACAAATTTCATGTTTGGTTTGGTAGTTATGATTATAAACCTTTCATATTTAGTATGACAGTTATACTGTTATATTTAATAAAAATACTAACTTGTGTCTTTGCAAACCTTACAAAATATCATTTTTCTAGTACAACTAACAAAAATACATATCTCTAGGCATTATTAGCCATTTTCCTTGTGTTGTTTAGAAGTTATGATTGAATACATTTTTATTGCTTCTTTCGCATTATCTCAGGATTCTAAGAACATTATAGTCATATTGAGTAAAAAACTACTTTTTGCATTTGCAAGATTTAAAAATGCATATGTTTCGAGTAAAACTCCCAAGGATGCATTATTTCAGGCATTATTAGCCATTTTTCATGTGTGGTGTAGGAGTTATGTTTAAATAACTGTCATATTGAGTGTTACAGTAATACAGTCATATTGAGTAAAACCTCATTTTTATATTTGCAAACCATAGAAAAATAACTTTATCCAAGAAAACACACGTATTTAATATTATAGGCATTTTTAGACATTTTTCACGTTTGGATTAGGAATTATGTTGGAATACATTTTTTTTTTTTTTCGCATTATCTCAGGATTCGAAGTACATTATTTTAAAATTTAGTTAAAAAATTACTTTTTGTTTTTGCAAACCTTACCAAATGTTTTTTTTTTTCCCAGTAGAACTCTGGAAGATAAAATTCTCCAGGTATTATTAGACATTTTGCATTTCTACTTTTGGAGTTATGTTTCAAAAACTGTCATTTTGAGTGTGACCAATATGAGGCAAGTAAAACCAATTTTTTTTATTTGTGAACCTTTCCATAATACCTAATTCTGGTAAAACTCACATAAATTCAATATTACAGGCTTTTTTAGACACATTTCATGTTTGGTTTTGGAGTTATGATTATAAACCTTTCATATTTAGTATGCGAGTTATACTGTTATATTGAATAAAAAAACAAACTTGTGTATTTGTGAACCTTACAAAAGATCATTTTTCTAGTAAAACTAAAAAAAATACATGTCTCTAGGTATTATTAGCCATTTTGCATGTGTTGTTTAGAATTTATGTTTGAATGCATTTTCATCGCTTTTTTCGCATTATCTTAGGATTCTAAGAACATTATAGTCATATTGAGTAAATAACTACTTTTTGCATTTGTTAGATTTAAAAAAGCATACGTTTCGAGTAAAACTCCCAAAGATGCATTATTTCAGGCATTATTAGCCATTTTTCATGTGTGGTGTAGGAGTTATGTTTAAATAACTGTCATATTGATTGTTACAGTATATGACAGTTATTTAACATAACTTCTACACCACACATGAAAAATGGCTAATAATGCCTGAAATAATGCATCTCTTAGAGTTTTACTTGAAACATATGCTTTTTAAAATTTTGAAAATGCAAAAAGTAGTTTTTTACTCAATATGACAATAGTGATTTTAGAATCCTGGGATAATGCGAAAAAAAGCAATAAAAATGTATTCCTAAATAATTCCTAATCCAAACGTGCAAAATGTCTAAAAATGCCTGTGTTATTGAATCCTTGGGAGTTTTACTAGGAACGGTTGTTTTTCTAGGGTTTGCAAATTCAAAAATTAGGTTTTACTCAATATGACTGTATACTGTAACACTCAATATGACAGTTATTTAAACATAACTTCTAAACCACACATGAAAAATGGCTAATAATGCCTAAAATAATGCATCTTCGGGAGTTTTGATTGAAACATGTGCTTTTTAAAATCTTGCAAATGCAAAAAGTAGTTTTTCACTCAATATGACAATAATGATCTTAGAATCCTGAGATAATATAAAAAAAGCAATAAAAATGTATTCCAACATAATTCCTAATCCAAACGTGCAAAATGTCTAAAAACGCCTGTGATATTGAATCCATGTGAGTTTTACTAGAAACGGTTGTTTTTCTATGGTGTGCAAATACAAAAATTAGGTTCTACTCAATATGACTGTATAATGTTACACTCAATATGACAGTTCTTTAAACATAAATTCTAAACCACACATGAAAACTGGCTAATGCCTGAAATAATGCTTCTTTGGGGGTTTTACTCAAAACATATGCTTTTTTAAATTTTGCAAATGCAAAAAGTAGTTCTTTTTACTCAATATTACAATTATGTTCTTAGAATCCTGAGATAATGCAATAAAATTATATTCAAACATAACTTCTAAACAACACTTATAATGCCTACAGATATCTTTGTTAGTTGTATTGGTAAAATGATCTTTTGGAAGGTTTAAAAAGACACAGGTTAGTTTTTTTAATTCAATATAACAGTATAATTGCCATATCAAATATGAAAGATTTATAAACATAACTCCAAAACCAAACATAAAATCTGTCTAAAAAAGCCTGTGATATTGAATTTGTGTGAGTTTTACCAGAATCAGGTATTTTGGAAAGGTTCAAAATACAGAAATTAGGTTTTACTCACTATGACAGTTTACCGTCACAATCAATATGATAATTCCAAAAAAACACATGCAAAATCTCTAATAATGCCTGAAGAAATGTATCTTTAAGAGTTTTACTGGAAAGAAACATTTGGTAAAGTTTGCAAAAACAAAAAGTCATGTTTTACTCAATTTGAGAGTAATGTACTTATAATCCTGAGATAATGCGAAAAAGCAATAAAAATGTTTTCCAACATAATTCCTAATCCAAACGTGCAAAATGTCTAAAAATGCCCGTGATATTGAATCCATGTGAGTTTTACTAGAAACAGTTGTTTTTCTATAGTTTGCAAATACAAAAATTAGGTTTTACTTAATATGACTGTAAGATTTGCAAAGATACACGTTAGTTTTTTTTATTCAATATAACAATGTAACTGTCATACTAAATATGAAAAGTTTATAATCATAACTCCAAAACCAAACATGAAATTTGTCTAAAAAAGCCTGTAATATAGAATTTATGTGAGTTTGACCAGAATCAGGTATTTTGGAAAGAATCACAAATAGAAAAACTAGGTTTCACTTGCCTCATATTGATCACACTCAAAATGACAGTTTTTGAAACATAACTCCAAAAGTAGAAATGCAAAATGTCTAATAATGCCTAAATTAATGTATCTTTGAGAGTTTTACTGGAAAAAAAACATTTGGTAAGGTTTGCAAAAACAGAAAGCAATTTTTTTTACCAAATTTGACAGTAATGTACTTGTAATCCTGAGATAATGCGAAAAAGCAATAAAAATGTTTTCCAACATAATTCCTAATCCAAACGTGCAAAATGTCTAAAAATGCCTGTGATATTGAATCCATGTGAGTTTTACTAGAAACAGTTGTTTTTCTATAGTTTGGAAATACAAAAATTAGGTTTTACTTAATATGACTGTAGACTGTAACACTCAATATGACAGTTATTTAAACATAGCTCCTAAACCACACATGAAAATTGGCTAATAATGTCTGAAATAAAGTATATTTGGAAGTTTGACTCAAAAAATCTCCTTTTTAAAATCTTGTAAGTGCAAAAAGTAGTTTTTTTACTCAATAAGACAATAATGTTCTTGGAATCCTGAAATAATGCAAACAAAAGCATCCATCCATGTATCCATCTTTTTCCACTTATCTGAGGTCAGGTCGAAGGGTCAGCAGCCTAAGCAGGGAAGCCAAGACTTCCCTCTCCCCAGCCTCTTCGTCCAGCTATTCCCGGGGGATCCCGAGGCATTCCCAGGCCAGCCGGGAGACATAGTCTTCCCAACGTGCCCTGGGTATTTCCCGTGGCCTCCCACCGATTGGACGTGCCCTAAACACCTCCTTAGTGAGGCGTTTGGGTATCATCCTGACCAGAAGCCCGAACAACCTCATCTGGCTCCTCTCGATGTAGAGGAGCAGCAGATTTACTTTGAGTTCCTCCCGTATGACAGAGCTTTTCAAGACCCAAAGCTGATGACCTTAGGTAAGGATGGGAACATAAATCGACCGGTAAATTGAGAGCTTTGCTTTCCTGCTCAGCTCCTTCTTAACCACAACCGATTGATACAAAATTGTTATTTATAAAGACGCCACACCTCACTCGTGAACAAGACTCCTAGGTACTTGAACTCCTCCTCTTGAGGCAAAGTCTCCTCCCCAACCCGGATATGGCACTCAACCTTCTTCCGGGCGAGAACCATGGACTCGGACTTGCAAGTGCTGATTCTCATCCCGGCCGCTTCACACTCGGCTGCCAACTGATCCAGTAAGAGCTGAAGATCCCGGCCAGATGAAGCCATCAGGACCACATCATCTGCAAAAAGCAGAGACCTAATTCCGCAGCCACCAAACCGGAAGCCCTCAACGCCTTGACTGTGCCTAGAAATTCTATCCATAAAAGTTATGAACAGAATCGGTGACAAAGGACACCCTTGGCAAAGTCCAACCCTCACTGGAAACGTGTCTGACTTGCTGCCGGCAATTCGGCAATCTTACAGGGAGCGAACCGCCACAATCTGACAGTCCGATACCCCAACCTCTCTGAGCACTCCCCACAGGACTTCCCGAGGGACACATGCCTTCTCCAAGTTCAGAAAGCACATCACCATGTTCCGACCAGGTGACCTGGTGACTAGAACCCTCAAGAACCCTGCCGAGAGTATAGAGCTGTTCCACAGTTCCAAGACCAGGACAAAAACCACACTGTTTCTTTTGATTCCGAGGTTCGACCATCCGGCGTAGCCTCCTTTCTAGTACACCTGAATAAACCTTACCGGGAAGGCTGAGGAGTGTGATCTCAAGATAGTTGGAACACAACCTCCGGTCCCCCTTCTTGAAGAGAGGGACCACTACCCCGGTCGCCCAATCCAGAGGTACCTCACCCGAAGTCCACGTGATGCTTGAGAGTCTTGTCAACCAAGAAAGCCCCATAGCATCCAGAGCCTTAAGGAACTCCGGGTGGGTCTTATCCACCACCGCCCGGGGCCTTGCCATGGGGGAGCTTTTTAACTACCTGGGCAACCTCAGCTCCAGAAATAAGAGAGCCAACCACAGAGTCCCCAGGCACTGCTTCCTCATAGGAAGACGTGTTGGTGGGATTGAGGAGGTCTTCAAAGTATTCCTTCCAAAGATCCACAACATCCGCAGTCGAAGTCAGCAGAACCCCATCTCCACCGTACACGGTGTTGACAGTGCACTGCTTCCCCTTCCTGAGGCGGCGGATGGTGGTCCAGAATCGCTTTGAAGCCGTCCGAAAGTCGTTTTCCATGGCTACCCCGAACTTTTTCCGAGGCGTTCCCAGGCAAGCCGGGAGACATAGTCTTCCCAACGTGTCCTCTGTCTTCCCCGTGGCCTCCTACCGGTTGGACGTGCCCTAAACACTTCCCTAGGGAGGCGTTCGGGTGGCATCCTGACCAGATGCCCGAACCATATCATCCGGTTCCTCTCGATGTGGAGGAGCAACGGCTTTACTTTCAGTTCCACCCGGATGAAAGAGCTTCTCACCCTATCTCTAAGGGAGAGCCTCGCCACCAGGTGGAGGAAACTCATTTATCCTTTCGGTCATGACCCAAAGCTCATGACCTTAGGTGAGGATGAGAACGTGGATTGACCGGTAAATTGAGAGCTTTGCTTTCCGGCTCAGCTCCTTCTTCACCACAACGGATCGATACAACGTCGGCATTACTGAAGACGCCACACCGATCCGCCTGTCGATCTGACAATCCACCCTTCCCATTCTCCTGAACAAAACTCCTAGGTACTTGAACTCCTCCATTTGGGGCAGGGTATCCTCCCCAACCCGGAGATGGCACTCTACCATTTTCCGGGACTCGGACTTGGAAGTGCTGATTCTTATTCCGGTCGCTTCACACTCGGCTGCGAATCGATCCAGTGAGAGCTGAAGATCCCGGCCAGATGAAGCCATCGGGACCACATCATCTGCAAAAAGCAGAGACCTAATCCCGCAGCCACCAAACTGGAACCCCTCAACGCCTTGACTGTGCCTAGAAATTCTATACATAAATGTTATGAACAGAATCGGTGACAAAGGACAGCCTTGGCGGAGTCCAACCCTCACTGGAAACGTGTCCGACTTACTGCCGGCAATGTGGACCAAGCTCTAACACTGATCGTACAGGGAGCGAACCGCCACAATCAGACAGTCCGATACCCCATATTCTCTGAGCACTCCCCACAGGACTTCCCGAGGGACACGGTTGAATGCCTTCTCCAAGTCCACAAAGCACATGTAGACTGGTTGGGCAAACTCCCATGCACCCTCAAGAACCCTGCCAAGAGTATAGAGCTGGACCACAGTTCCAAGACCAGGACGAAAACCACACTGTTCCTACTGAATACATGGTTCGACTATCCGGCGTATCCTCCTCTCCAGTACACCTGAATAAACCTTACCGGGAAGGCTGAGGAGTGAGATCCCACGATAGTTGGAAAACACCCTCCGGCCCCCCTTCTGAAAGAAAGGGACCACCGCCCCGGTCTGCCAATCCAAAGGTACCGCCCCCGATGTCCACGCGATGCTGCAGAATCTTGTCAACCAAGACAGCCCCACAGCATCCAGAGCCTTAAGGAACTCCGGGCGGGTCTCATCCATCCCCGCCCGGGGCCTTGCCCTCGAGGAGCTTTTTATCTACCTGGGCAACCTCAGCCCCAGAAATAAGCGAGCCCACCACAGAGTCCCCAGTCACTGCTTCCTCATAGGCAGATTTGTTGGTGGGATCGAGGAGGTCTTCGGAGTATTCCTTCCACCGATCCACAACATCTGCAGTCGAGGTCAGTAAAACCCCATCCCCACCATACACGGTGTTGGCAGTGCACTGCTCCCCCTTCCTGAGGCGGTGGATGTTGGTCCAAAATCGCTTTGAAGCCGTCCGAAAGTCGTTTTCCATGGCTTCCCTGAACTCCTCCCATGTCAGAGTTTTAGCACCGCAACCGCTAAAGCTGCACACCGCTTGGCCTGTCAGTACCTGTCCACTACCTCTGGAGTCGTATGAGCCATAAGAAGCCGATTGGACTCCTTCTTCAGCTTGACGGCATCCCTCACCGCTGGAGTCCACCAACGGGTTCTAGTATTACCGCCACGACAGGTACCAACTACCTTGTGGCCACAGATCTAATCAGCCGCCTCGACAATAGAATTGCAGAACATGGTCCACTCGGACTCAATGTCCAGCACCTCCCTCGTGACATGTACAAAGTTCTTCCGGAGGTGTGAATTGAAACTCTCTCTGACAGGAGACTCTGTCAGACGTTCCCAGCAGACCCTCAAAATGCGTTTTTGCCTGCCAGGTCTGACCAGCATCCTACCCCACCATCGCAGCTAACTCACCACCAGGTGATGATCGGTAGAAAGCTCCGCCCCTCTCTTCACCCGATTGTCCAAAACATTAGGCCGCAAATCCGATGACACAAATGCAAAGTCGATCATGGTACTGCGGTCTAGGGTGTCCGGGTGCCAAGTGCACATACAGACACCCTTATGTTTGAACATGGTGTTTGTTATGGAAAATCTGTGACGAGCACAAAAGTCCAATAACAAAACACCACTCGGGTTCAGATCCGGGCGGCCATTCTTCCGAATCACGCCTCTCCAGATTTCTCTATTGTTGCCAACATGAGCGTTGAAGTCCCCCCGTAGGACAAGGGAATCACCCGGGGGAGCACTCTCCAGTACTCCCTCGAATGTACCCAGAAACAACACTTTCAAAATGGCTAATAATGCCTAGAGATATTTATCTTTGTTAGTTGTACTATAAAAAATATATGTTGTAAGGTTTGCAAAGACACAAGTTAGTTTTTTCATTTAATATAACAGTATAATTGACATGCTAAAAATGAAAGGTTTATAAACATAACTCAAAAAATACACAAGCAAAATGTCTAACAATGCCTGAAGAAATGCATCTTTGAGTTTTACTGGCAAAAAAACATGTATTCCAACACAATTCCTAATCCAAACGTGCAAAATGTCTAAAAATGCCTGTGATATTGAATCAATGGGAGTTTTATAAGAAACAAATGTTTTTCTATGGTTAGCAAATAAAAAAAATGTGTTTTACACAATATGACTCTATACTGTAACACTCAATATTACAGTTATTTAAACATAACTCCTTAACCACACATGAAAAATGGCTAATAATGCCTGAAATAATGTATCTTCGGGAGTTTTGATCGAAACATATGCTTTTTAAAATCTTACAAATGCAAAAAGTAGTTTTTTTATTCAATAAGACAGCAATGTTCCTAGAATCCTGAGATTCTGCGAAAAAAGCAATAAAAATGTATTCAAACATAACTTCTAAACAAAACATGCAAAATGGTTTATAATGCCTAGAGATATTTATCGTTGTTACTTGTACTGGAAAATTGATCTTTTGTAAGGGTTGCAAAGACCTAAAGTAGTTTTTTAAATTCAATACAGCAATATATTTGTCATACTAAATATTGTCCAGGGTGTACCCCGCCTTCCGCCCGATAGTAGCTGAGATAGGCGCCAGCGCCCCCCGCGACCCCAAAAGGGAATGAGCGGTAGAAAATGGATGGATGGAATATGAAAGGTTTGTGAACATAACTCCAAAACCAAACATAAAATCTGTCCAAAAAAGCCTGTAAAATTGAATTTATGTGAGTTTTACAAGAATCAAGTTTTTGGAAAGGTTCACAAATTAAAACATTATTTTTTACTTACTATGACAGTATACCGTCACACTCAATATGACAGTTTTTGATACATAATTACAAAAATACACATGCACAATGTCTAATAACACCTGAAGATATGTATCTTTGAGAGTTTTACTGTAAAGAAACATTTGGCAAGGTTTGCAAAAACAAAAAGTAATGTTTTACTCAATTTGACAGTAATATACTTACAATCCTGAGATAATGCGGAAAAAAGCAATAAAAAAGTACTACAAAAAAATTCCTAATCCAAATGTGCAAAATGTCTAAAAAAGCCTGTGGAATTGAATCCATGGGAGTTTTACGAGGAACAGTTGTGTTTATATGGTTTGCAATTACAAAAATTATGTTATACTCAATATGACTGTATACTGTAACACTCAATATGACACTTATTTAAACATAACTTCTAAACCATACATGAAAAATGGCTAATAATGCCTGAAATAATGCATCTCCTAGAGTTTTACTTGAAACATATGCTTTTTTAAATCTTGAGAGTGCAAAAAGTAGTTTTTTACTCAATATGACAATAATGATCTTAGAATCCTGAGATAATGCAAAAAAAGCAATAAAAATGTATTCCAACATAATACCTAATCCAAAAGTGCAAAATGTCTAAAAATGCCTGTGATATTGAATCGATGTGAGTTTTACTAGAAAAAGGTGTTTTTCTATGGTTCGCAAATACAACAATTAGGTTCTACACAAGATGTAACACTGTAACACTCAATATGGTAAATGGGTTAGACTTGTATTGCGCTTTTCTACCTTCAAGGTACTCAAAGCGCTTTGACACTATTTCCACATTCACCCATTCACACACTGATGGCGGGAGCAGCCATGCAAAACCCTAACCATGACCAATCAGAAGAAAGGGTGAAGTGTCTTGCTCAAGGACACAACAGATGTGATGAGGTTGGTATAAGGTGGGGATTGATCCAGGAACCCTTGGTTGCTGACACGGCCTCGCTCCCAACTGCGCCACGCCGTCCGACTATATGACAGTTCTTTAAATATAACTTCTAAACCACACATGAAAACTGGCTAATAAAGCCTGAAATAATGCATATTTGGGGGTTTTACTCGAAACATATGCTTTTTCAAATTTTGCAAATACAAAAAGTAGTTATTTTCACTCAATATTACAATTATGTTCTTAGAATCCTGAGATAATGCGAAAAAAGCAATAAAAATGTATTCAAACATAACTTCTAAACTACACATGCAAAATGGCTTATAATACCTAGAGATATTTATCTTTGTTAGTTGTACTGGTAAAATTATATTTTGTAAGGTTTGCAAAGACACAAGTTAGTTTTTTTTAATTCAATATAAAAGTATAATTGCCACACTAAATATGAAAGGTTTATAAATATAACTCCAAAACCAAACATAAAATGTCTCTAAATAAGCCTGTAATATTGAATTTTTGTGAGTTTTACCAGAATCAGGTATTTTGGAAAGGTTCACGAATAAGAAATTAGGTTTTACTCACTATGACAGTATACAGTCACACTCAATAAGAAAGTTTTTGAAACATAATTCCAAAAATACACATGCAAAATGTCTAATAATGCCTGAAGAAATGTATCTTTGAGAGTTTTACTGGAAAAAAAAAAACATTTGGTAAGGTTTGCAAAAACAGAAAGTATTTTTTTACTACATTTGACCGTAATGTACTTAGAATCCTGAGATAATGCGAAAAAAGCAATAACAGTGTATTCCAACATAATTCCTAATCCAAATGTGCAAAATATCTAAAAATGCCTGTGACATTGAATCCATGTGAGTTTTACTAGAAACAATTGTTTTTCTACAGTTTGCAAATACAAAATTTAGGTTTTACTCAATATGACTGTATACTGTAACACTCAATATGACAGTTATTTAAACATAACTCCTAAACCACACATGAAAATTGGCTAATAATGCCTGAAATAAAGTATCTTTGGGAGTTTTACTTGAAACATATGCTTTTTAAAAACTTGCAAATGCAAAATGTAGTTTTATACGCAATAAGACAATAATGTTCTTAGAATCCTGAAATAATGCGAACAAAAGCATCCATCCATCTATCCATCCATCTATCTTCCTCAGTTTATCCGAGGTCGGGTTGCGGGGGCAGCAACCTAAGCAGGGAAGCCCAGATTTCCCTCTATCCAGCCACTTCGTCCAGCTCTTCCCAGCTGATCCCAAGGCGTTCCCAGGCCAGCCGGGAGACATAGTCTTCCCAACCTGTCCTGGGTCTTCCCCATGGCCACCTACCGGTTGGTGGCAGCTCAGAGAGGAGGCGAAAAAAGCAATAAACATATTCTGGTATAACTTCTCAACAACACATGCAAAATGGCTAATAATACCTAGAGATATTTATATTTGTCAGTTGTACTAGAAAAATTATCTTTTGTGAGGTTTGCAAAGACAAAAATTAGTTTTTTCATACAATATAACAGTATAATTGACATACTTAATATCAATCAATCAATCAATGTTTACTTATATAGCCCTAAATCACTAGTGTCTCAAAGGGCTGCACAAACCACCACGACATCCTCGGTAGGCCCACATAAGGGCAAGGAAAACTCACACCCAGTGGGACATCGGTGACAATAATGACCCAGTGGGACGTCGGTGACAATAATGACTATGAGAACATGATACTGTGAAAGATCAATCCATAATGGATCCAACACAGTCGCGAGAGTCCAGTCCAAAGCGGATCCAACACAGCAGCGAGAGTCCCGTTCACAGCGGAGCCAGCAGGAAACCATCCCAAGAGGAGGCTGATCAGCAGCGCAGAGATGTCCCCAGCCGATACACAGGCGAGCAGTACATGGCCACCGGATCGGACCGGACTCCCTCCACAAAGGAGAGTGGGACATAGAAGAACAAGAAAAGAAACGGCAGATCAACTGGTCTGAAAAGGGAGTCTATTTAAAGGCTAGAGCATACAAATGAGTTTTAAGGTGAGACTTAAATGCTTCTACTGAGGTAGCATCTCGAACTGTTACCGGGAGGGCATTCCAGAGTACTGGAGCCCGAAATGAAAAAGCTCTACAGCCCGCAGACTTTTTTTGGGCTTTGGGGATCACTAATAAGCCGGAGTCCTTTGAACGCAGATTTTTTGCCGGGACATATGGTACAATACAATCGGCAAGATAGGATGGAGCTAGACCGTGTAGTATTTTATACGTAAGTAGTAAAACCTTAAAGTCACATCTTAAGTGCACAGGAAGCCAGTGCAGGTGAGCCAGTACAGGCGTAATGTGATCAAACTTCCTTGTTCTTGTCAAAAGTCTAGCAGCCGCATTTTGTACCAACTGTAATCTTTTAATGCTAGACATGGGGAGACCCGAAAATAATACGTTACAGTAATCGAGGCGAGACGTAACAAACGCATGGATAATGATCTCAGCGTCTTTAGTGGACAGAATGGAGCGAATTTTAGCGATATTGCGGAGATGAAAGAAGGCCGTTTTAGTAACGCTTTTAATGTGTGCCTCAAAGGAGAGAGTTGGGTCGAAGATAATACCCAGATTCTTTACCGTGTCGCCTTGTTTAATTGTTTGGTTGTCAAATGTTAGAGTTGTATTATTAAATAGAGTTCGGTGTCTAGCAGGACCGATAATCAGCATTTCCGTTTTTTTGGCGTTGAGTTGCAAAAAGTTAGCGGACATCCATTGTTTAATTTCATTAAGACACGCCTCCAGCTGACTACAATCCGGCGTGTTGGTCAGCTTTAGGGGCATGTAGAGTTGGGTGTCATCAGCATAACAGTGAAAGCTAACACCGTATTTGCGTATGATGTCACCTAGCGGCAGCATGTAGATGCTGAAGAGTGCAGGGCCAAGGACCGATCCCTGGGGAACTCCACACGTTACCTTAACGTAGTCCGAGGTCACATTGTTATGGGAGACACACTGCATCCTATCAGTAAGATAAGAGTTAAACCAAGACAGGGCTAAGTCTGACATACCAATTCGTGTTTTGATACGTTCTAATAAAATATTGTGATCGACAGTATCGAAAGCAGCGCTAAGATCGAGGAGCAGCAACATAGATGACGCATCAGAATCCATCGTTAGCAATAGATCATTAGTCATTTTTGCGAGGGCTGTCTCCGTCGAGTGATTTGCCCTGAAACCGGATTGAAAGGTTTCACATAGATTGTTAGACGCTAAGTGTTCATTTAACTGCTCCGCAACAATTTTTTCGAGAATTTTTGAAATAAAGGGAAGGTGAGACACCGGTCGATAGTTTACCATGAGGTCAGGATCGAGGTTAGGTCTTTTAAGAAGAGGATGAATAACCGCTTTTTTGAATGCTAGGGGAACAGTGCCCGAGGAAAGTGATAAGTTTATAATATTTAGCACTGATGGACCTAATAATACAAAGAGCTCCTTGATCAGTTTCCCAGGAAGAGGGTCAAGTAAACATGTTGTTTGTTTTATTCCATTTACACGTTGTAACAATTCCTCCAATGTTATTTCCTCAAAACGAGAGAAACTATTTTGTAGGGCAGTATCCGCCGTATATACAATCGTGTCAGTGTTAATAGAACCCCGTTGTAGCTTGGACGCATTGTCTTTAATCTCCTTTCTAATGACTTCAATTTTCTTACTAAAGAATTGCATAAAGTTATCAGCTGAGTGGGTGGAGCTACTGGAAGGAGTCCCTTGTTGGGTTAGCGATGCTACCGTACTAAACAAAAATTTAGGATCGTTTTTATTACGGTGGATGAGATTTGAGTAATAATTAGCTTTAGCTAAGGTAAGCATGCGTTTATAAGTTATTAAACCATCACTAAATGCTTGATGGTGCACCTCAAGTTTAGTCGTGCGCCATTTGCGTTCCAGCTTTCTGCATAATAATTTCTGAGCTCTAGTTTCTTCTGTAAACCACGGGGTGCGCTTTTTTGGAGCCTTTTTTAACTTTAGCGGTGCTATGTTATCAATGGTTTCGCGCAGGGCGTCGTTAAAGTTGTTAGTGAGGTTATCAATAGAGCCCACATACTTTGGGAATGGTGCCATTACCGAGGGCAGTAGGTCAGCAAGAGTTGTCGTTGTGGCCGTATTAATGTTGCGGCTGCTATAGCAGTTATTATTATTATTAGTTTGACGAACATGCGTCTGAACCTCGAATTTTATAAGGTAATGATCGGACAATACTTTAGTATACGGGAGTATCATAACTTTGGAAGCGGTGATACCCCTGACAAGCACTAGGTCTATCGTATTACCGTTGCGATGCGTGGGTTCATTTATTATTTGTGTGAGACCACAGCTATCAATTATAGTCTGGAGCGCTACGCACGGTGGGTCCGATGGGGTATTCATATGGATATTAAAGTCCCCCATTATGATTATATTATCGGCGTGTGTCACTAGATCAGCAACGAACTCTGAGAATTCATTGATAAAGTCCGAACAGGGCCCTGGGGGGCGGTAGATAACAGCCAGGTGTAGAGGCAGCGGTGTGACAGACCTCATAGTAAGCACCTCAAACGATTTATATTTATTATTTATGTTAGGACTAAGGTTAAAGTTTTCGTTGTATATTAGTGCGACCCCCCCACCCCTTTTAAGCGGACGGGCAATATGCGCATGTGTAAAGTTAGGAGGACATGCCTCATTTAGCGCAAAAAAGTCGTTTGGTTTAAGCCAGGTTTCACTGAGACCGATGACGTTAAGATTGTTGTCTCTGATGATATCATCAACTAACAACGTTTTGGGAGACAATGATCTTATGTTTAAAAAACCTATGTTATAGGTAGTGGGCTGTTTTAGGGAATTTTTGATCAAATTATCCGTAGTAGCAATATTAATAATGTTGTGTTTATTATGCCCAGTGCATTCAGTATAATTACGACCATATCTAGGAATTGATACGACGGGAATGTTCCGATTGTTTGTTTGTTGCTTTGATAATATGAAAGGTTTATAAACATAACTGCAAAACCAAATATAAAATCCGTCTAAAAAAGCCTGTAATATTGAATGTATGTGAGTTTTACCAGAATCAGGTGTTTTGGAAAGGTTCACAAATACAAAAACTTGGTTTTACCCTCTATGACAGTATACTGTCACACTCAATATGACAGTTTTTGTAACATAACTCCAAAAAATGCACATGCAAAATGTCTAATAATGCCTAAAGAACTGTAACTTTGTGAGTTTTACACCAAAAAAAAAAAATATTTGGTAAGAATTGCAAAAACAAAAACTTTTTTTTTTTTACTTAATTTGACAAAAATATACTCCGAATCCTGAGAAAAAAGCAGTAAAAATGTATTTCAACATAATTCCTAATCCAAACGTGCAAAATGTCTAAAAATGCCTATGAAATTGAATCCATGGGAATTTTACTAGAAACTGTTGTTTTTCTATGGTTTGAAAATACAAAAAATAGGTTTTACTCAATATAACAGTATACTGTAACACTCAATATGAACGTTATTTAAACACAACTAATAAACCACACAGTAAAAATGGCTAATAATACTTGAATTAATGCATCTTTGGGAGTTTTGTTCGAAAGATATGCTTTTTAAAATCTTGCAAATGCAAAATGTATTTTTTTCACTCATTATGACAGTAATTTTCTTAGAATCCTGAGATAATGCAAAAAAAGCAATACAACTATTTTCAAACATAACTTCTAAACTACACATGCAAAATGGCTAATATTGCCTAGAGATATTATCTTTGTTAGTTGTACTGGAAAAATTATCTTTTGTAAGGTTTGCAAATACAAACAGTAGGTTTTTTAATTCAATACGGCAGTATATTTTTCATACTAAATATGAAAGGTTTATAAACATAACTTCAAAACCAAACATAAAATCTGTCTAAAAAAGCCTGTAATATTGAATTTATGTGAGTTTTACCAGAATCAGGTATTTTGGAAAGGTTCACAAATAGAGCAATTAGGTTTTACTCACTATGACAGTATACCTTCACACTCCATATGACAGTTTTTGAAACATAACTCAAAAAATACACATACAAAGTGTCTAATAGTGCCTGAAGAAATGAATTTTTGAGAGTTTTACAGGCAAAAAAAACATTTGGTAAGGTTTGCAAAAACAAAAAGTAATGTTTTACTCAATTTGACTGTAATGTACTTACAATCCTGAGATAATACGAAAAAAGAAATAAAAATGTATTCCAACTTAATTCCTAATCCAAACGTGCATAATGTATTAACATGCCTGTGGTATTGAATCAATGGGAGTTTTATTAGATACAGTTGTTTTTCTATGGTTAGCAAAAACAAAAATTATGTTTTACTCAAAATGACTCTATACTGTAACACTCAATAGTTTTTTTAAAATAACTCCTAAACCACACATGAAAAATGGCTAATAATGCCTGAAATAATGTAGCTTCGGGAGTTTTGATCGAAACATATGCTTTTTAAAAACTTGCAAGTGCAAAAAGTAGTTTTTTTATTTAATAAGACAGTAATGTTCCTAGAATCCTGAGATAATGCGAAAAAAGCAATAAAAATGTATTCATACATAACTTCTAAACAACACATGCAAAATGGCTTATAATGCCTAGAGATATTTATCTGTTTAGTTGTACTAGAAAAATGATCATTTGTAAGGTTTGCAAAGACATAAAGTAGTTTTTTGATTCCATACAGCTATATATTTGTCAATTTAAATATGAAAGGTTTATAAACATAACTCCAAGACCAAACAAAAAATCTGTCCAAAAAAAGCCTGTAATATTTAATTTATGTGACTTTTACAAGGATCAGGTATTTTGGAAAGGTTCAAAAATACAGAAATTAGGTTTTACTCACTATGACAGTATACCGACACTCAATGTGACAGTTTGTGAAACATAATTTCAAAAATACACATGCAAAATGTCTAATAATGCCTGAAAACATGTATATTCAAGAGTTTTACTGGAGAGAAACATTTGGTAAGGTTTGCAAAATAAAAAGTAATGTTTAACTCAATTTGACAGTAATATACTTACAATCCTGAGATAATGTGAAAACAGCAATAATGTCTAAAAAAGCCTATGATATTGAATCCATGGGAGTTTTACTAGGAACAGTTTTTTTTCTATGGTTTGCAAATACAAAAATTATGTTTTACTCAATATGACTCTATAATGTAACACTCAATATGACAGTTATTTAAACATAACTTCTAAACCACACATGAAAAATGGCTAATAATGCCTGAAATAAAGCATTTCTAAGAGTTTTACTTGAAAAATATGCTTTTTTAAGTCTTGAAAATGGAAAAAGTTATTTTTTACTCAATATGACAAAATTGATCTTAGAATCCTGAGGTAATGCGAAAAAAGCAATACAAAGGTATTCTAACATAATTCCTAGTTCAAACGTGCAAAATGTCTAAAAAAGCCTGTGATATTGAATCCATGGGAGTTTTACCAGGAACAGTTGTTTTTTTTATTGTTTGCAAATACAAAAATAATGTTTTACTCAATATGACTCTATACTGTAACACTCAATATGACAGTTATTTAAACATAACTTCTAAACCACATATGAAAAATGGCTAAGAATGCCTGAGATGTTGCATCTCTGAGAGTTTTACTCGAAACATATGCTTTTTTAAATCTTGAAAATGGAAAAAGTAGTGTTTTACTCAATATGACAATAATGATCTTAGAATCCTGAGATTATGCAAAAAAAGCAATAAAAAAGTATTCAAATATAACTTGTAATTTACACATGCAAAATGGCTAATAATGCCTAGAGATATTTATCTGTGTTAGTTGTACTCGAAACATTATCCTTTGTAAGGTTTAAAAAGACAAAACTTAGTTTTTTTAATTCAATATAACAGTATAATTGCCATACTAAATTTCGAAAGGTTTATAAACATAACTCCAAAACCAAAAATAAAATCATTCTAAAAAATTCTGTAAAATTGAATTCAAGGGAGTTTCACCAGAATCAGGTATTTTGGAACGTTTCAAAAATACAGAAATTAGGTTTTACTCACAATGACAGTATACCGTCACACTCAATGTGACAGTTTTTGAAACATAATTTCAAAAATACACATGGAAAATATCTAATAATGCCTGAAGAAATGCATCTTTGAGAGTTTTACTGTAAAAAAAAAAACATTTGGTAAAGTTTGCAAAAACAAAAAGTATTGTTCTACTCAATTTGACAGTAATGTACGTACAATCCTAAAATAATGCGAAAAATGCAATAAAAATATATTGCAACATAATTTCCAATCCAAACGTGCAAAATATCTATAATGCCTGTGAATATGAGTCCGTGGGAGTTTTACTAGAAACAATTGTTTTTCTACGGTTTGCAAATACAAAAATTAGGTTGTACTCACTATGACAGTATACCGTCACACTCAATATGACAGTTTTTGAAACATAATTTCAAAAATCCTTATGCAAAATGTCTAATAATGCCTGAAGGAATGTATCTTTAAGAGTTTTACTGAAAAGAAAAATTTGGTAAGGTTTACAAAAACAAAAAGTAATGTTTTACTCAATTTGACAGTAATATACTTACAATCCTGAGATAATGCGAAAAAAACAATTAAAAGGTATTTCAACATAATTCCTAATCCAAATGTGCAAAATATCCCAAAAAACCTGTGATATTGAATCCATGGGATTTTTTACTAGGAACAGTTGTTTTTCTATCGTTTGAAAATACAAAAATTATGTTTTACTCAATATGACTGTATACTGTAACACTCAATATGACTGTTATTTAAACATAACTTCTAAACCATACATGAAAAATGGCTAATAATACCTGAAATAATGCATCTGTGAGAATTTTACTTGAAACATATTTCTTTTTAAATCTTGAAAATGGAAAAAGTAGTTTTTTACTAAATATGACAATAATGATTTTAGAATCCTGATAATATTGAATTTATGTGTTTCACCAGAATCAGATATTTTGGAGCGGTTCACAAATACAGAAATTAGGTTTTACTCACTATGACAGTACACCGTCACTCTCAATAGGACAGTTTTTGAAACGTAATTCCAAAAATACATATGCAAAATGTCTAATAATGCCTGAAGAAATGTATCTCTGAGAGTTTTACTGGAAAAAAAAACATTTGGTAAAGTTTGCAAAAACAAAAAGTAATGTTTTACTCAATTTGACGGTAATGTACTTACAATCCTGATATAATGTGAAAAAAGCAATAAAAATGTATTCCAACATAATTCCTAATCCAAACGTGCACAATGTCTAAAATTCCTGTGATATTGAATCCATGTGAGTTTTACTACAACAGATGTTTTTCTATGTTTTGCAAATACAAAAATTAGGTTTTGCTCGATATGACTGTTTACTGTAACACTCAATATGACAGTTATTTAAACATAACTTCTAAACCACACATGAAAAATGGCTAATAATGCCTGAAATAATGCATCTTTGGGGTTTTACTCGAAACATATGCTTTTTTAAATTTTGCAAATGCAAAAAGTAGTTATTTTTACTCAATATTACAATAATGTTCTTAGAATCCTGAGATAATGCGAAAAAAGCAATACAAATTTATTCAAACATAACTTCTAAACTACACATGCAAAATGGCTTGTAATTCCTACACTGAAAAAGATAACTCATAAGATTTACTTAAAAAAATTATTGTAAGTATTTGCACGCAAATGATTTAGGTAAAATTCAATGCAGAAATATCAAGTAACTCTCACTTGCCAGTGTTAAGTAAATTCTACTTACCATATACTGTAACTTAACTGTTGTGAAGATATGAAGTAACAGTTACTTAATTACATCCAAGTTTTAAGTTATATTTATTTAAACAAGTTAGGTAAAGTCTACTTAGTTTTCATCAGCAGGAACATCATTTTACTCAAAACTTTATCTAAATGTTATATATTGTATATCCCTGATAAACCGTCGGCGCGCTAATAATTTCAAAACCTCTTCTCATCCATGCGCTTAGTGTGATAAGAAAAATTGACTACTAAGTTATTTAGTGGTCAAAGTCAGGTTGTTGGGGACCACTGATTCAAAGCACCCACATTAATAACACGTTTTGTGCATGCCAGACTGAGGTAGCATCTTGCTCCATTATGCTCAAGATTGCAGTACGTACTTAGTCAATAGCCATACTTTTTACACTGCCGGTTTTGATATAAAAAACTTTAACATTCTTACTATGCGCCACACACTATCTGAACCCACACCAAACACATTTCTGGAGAACATCGACTCTGTAACACATTATAAACGCAAGATAAGAATTACCCATAATGCCACCTTGCAGTACTCTGTGAAGTGATTCTAAAGGCCGGAGCAGAGCCAGTCGGCCAGAGCCTGTTGTGCTGTGCGCATGCATACGTTTCAAAACACTAGATTTTAGGAGTAAAGTTTACGTAATATTTTTAGGTTTATGTACATACAACTATTAAACATTTGAATAGTATGAGGAAACATAAGTAAAACTTACTCTTCCCCCATAATTCATGTATAAAATGTTTAATTTTACTTAAGAAACTCTAGTTCTTACTGAATGTTAAAAATACTAGGTATAAATTATGACAGTTGCTCTAATAGAGTTTACAGCACCAAAAAGTCACTTTTTTCAGTGTACAGATATTCATCTTTGTTAGTTGTACTGGTGAAATGATCTTTTGTAAGGTTTGCAAAGACACAAGTTAGTTTTTTTTAATTCAATATAACAGTATAATTGTCATACTAAATATGAAAGGTTTATAAACATAACTCAAAACCAAACATAAAACCAGTCTATAAAATACTGCAATATTGAATTCATGTGAATTGTAATAGAAACAGGTATTTTGGAAAGGTTCACAGATACAAAAATTTGGTTTTACTCACTATGACAGTATATGGTCACACTCAATATGACAGTTTTTGAAACATAATTCCAAAAATACACATGCAAAATGTCTAATAATGCCTGAAGAAATGCATCTTTGAGAGTTTTACTGGCAAAAAAACATTTGGTAAGGTTTACAAAAACAAAAAGTTATGTTTAACTCAATTTGACGGTAATATACTTACAATCCTGAGATAATGCAAAAAAAGCAATACAATTGTTTTCCAACATAAATCCTAATCCAAACGTGCAAAATGTCTAAAAAAGCCTGTGGTATTGAATCCATGGGAGTTTCACTAGGAACAGTTGTTTTTCTATGGTTAGCAAATACAAAAAATGTGTTTTACACAATATGACTCTATACTGTAACACTCAATATGACAGTTATTTAAACTTGACTTCTAAACCACACATGCAAAATGTCTAATAATGCTTTAAATAATGCATCTCTGAGAGTTTTACTTAAAACATATGCTTTTTTAAATCTTGAAAATGGAAAAAGTCGTTTTTTCCTCAATATGACAATAATGATCTTAGAATCTGAGATAATGCAAAAAAGCAATAAAAATGTATTCAATTATAACTTCTAAACTACACATGCAAAATGGCTAATAATGCCTAGATATATTCATCTTTGTTAGTTGTACTAGAAACATTATCTTTGGTAAGGTTTGCAAAGACACAAAATAGTTTTTTTAATTCAATACAGCAGTATAATTGTCATACTAAATATGAAAGGTTTCTAAACATAACTTTAAAACCAAACATAAAATCTGTTTGAAAAAGCCTGTAATATTGAATTAATGTGAATATTACAAGAATCAGGTATTTTGGAAAGGTTCACAAATACAGAAATTAGGTTTTACTCACTGTGACAGTATACCGTCAAACTCAATATGACAGTTTTTGAAACATAAATCCAAAAATACACTCGCAAAATGTCTAATAATGCCTGAAGAAATGTATCTTTGAGAGTTTTACTGGCAAAAAAATTTTGGTAAGGTTTTCAAAAACAAAAAGTGATGTTTTACTCAATTTGACAGTAATATACTTACAATCCTGAGATAATGTGAAAACAGCAATAAAAATGTATTCCAACATGATTCCTAATCCAAACGTGCAAAATGTCTAAAAATGCCTGTGATACTGAATCCGTGGGAGTTTTACTAGAAACAGTTTTTTTTCTATGGTTTGCAAATACAAAAAAAATTATTTTACTCGATATGACTCTATACTCTGAATCACAATATGACAGTTATTTAAATATAACTCCTAAACCACACAGTAAATATGGCTAATAATGTCTGAAATACTGTAAGATACACAGGCAAAATGTCTAATTTTGTATCTTTGTGAGTTTTACTGGAAAAAAACAACAACATTTGGTTAGGTTTGCAAAAACAAAAGGTATTTTTATACTCAATTTGACAGTAATTTACTTAGAATCCTGAAATAATGCGAAAAAAGCAATACACATGTATTCCAACAAAATTCCTAATCCAAACGTGCAAAATGTCCAAAAATGACTGTGATATTGAATCCATTGGAGTTTTACTATAAACAGTTGTTTTTCTATGGTTTGCAAATACAAAAAATAGGTTTTACTCAATATGACTGTATACTGTAACACTCAATATGACAATTATTTAAACATAACTTCTAAACCACACATGAAAATGGCTAGTAATGCCATCTTAGGGGGTTTTACTCGAAACTTATGCTTTTTTAAATTTTGCAAATGCAAAAAGTAGTTTTTTTTACTCGATATTACAATAATGTTCTTAGAATCCTGAGATAATGTGAAAAAAGCAATACAAATTTATTTAAACATAACTTCTAAACTGTTCATACAAAATGGCTTATAATGCCTAGAGATATTTATCTTTGTTAGTTGTAGTATTAAAATGATCTTTTGTAAGGTTTGCAAAGACAAAAGTTAGTGTTTTTTAGGCGTTGAGGGGTTCCGGTTTGATGGCTGCAGGATTGATGGCTGATGGCTTCATCCGCCCGGAATCTTCAGCTCTCACTTGATCGGTTTGCAGCCAAGTGTGAAGCGACCGGGATGAGAAATAGCACCTCCAAGTCCGTGTCCATGGTTCTCGCCCGGAAAAGGGTGGAGTGCGATCTCTGGGTTGGGGAGGATACCCTGCCCCAAGTGGAGGAGTTCAAGTACCTAGAAGTCTTGTTCACCAGTGAGGGAAGAGTGGATCGTGAGATCAACAGGGGGATCGATGCGGCGTCTTCAGTAATGCGGAAGTTGTATCGATCCGTTGTGGTGAAGAAGGAGCTGAGCCATAATACAAAGCTCTCAATCTACCGGTGGATCTACGTTCCCATCTTCACTTAAATTCATGAGCTTTGGGTCATGACCGAAAAGACAAATAAGTTTTCTCCGCCGGGTGGCGGGGCTCTCCCTTAGAGATAGGGTGAGAAGCTCTGTCATCCGGGAGGAACTCAAAGCAAAGCCGTTGCTCCTCCACATCGAGAGGAGTTATGTTTCAAAAACTGTCACATTGAGTGTGACGGTATACTGTCATAGTGAGCAAAACTGAATTTCTGTATTTGTGAACCTTTCCAAAATACCTGATTCTGGTAAAACTCACATAAATTCAATATTACAGGCTTTTTTTGACAATTTTATGTTTGGTTTTGGAGTAATGTTTATAAACCTTTCATATTTTGTATGACAATTATACTGCTATATTGAATAAAAAAAAATAACTTGTGTCTTTGCAAACTTTACAAAAGTTTCTCTAGTAAAACTAACAAAGATAAATATCTCTAGGCATTATTGGCCATTTTGCATGTGTTGTTTAGAAGTTGAGTTTGAATACAGTTTTAATGCTTTTTTCACAAGAACATCATTGTCATATTGAGTAAAAAAATACTTTTTGCATTTGCAAGATTTTAAAAAGCATATGTTTCGAGTAAAACTCCCGAAGATACATTATTTCAGGCATTATTAGCCTTTTTAAAGTGTGGTTTAAGAGTTATGTTTAAAGTTGGAGTTCATTTTTATTGCTTTTTTCTCATTATCTCAGGATTATAGTTACATTAAAGTCAAATTGAGTAAAAAATTACTTTGTGTTTTTGCAAACCTTACCAAATGTTTTTTTTTTCCAGTAAGACTCACAAAAATACATTTCTTCAGGCATTATTAGACTTTTTGCATGTGTATTATTGGTGTTATGTTTTAAAAACTGTCATATTGAGTGTGACCGAATACTGTCATAGTGAGTAAAACTTAATTTTTGTATTTGTGAACCTTTCCAAAATACCTGATTCTATAAAAATTAACATAAATTCAATAATACCGGCTTTTTTTTTTTTAAATATATTTTATGTTTGGTTTTGGAGTTATGTTTATAACCTTTCATATTTAGTATGACAACTATACTGTTATTTTGAATACAAATAACTAGCTTGTTTCTTTGCAAACCTTACAAAAGATTATTTTTACCAGTACAACTAACAAAGATATTTATCTCTAGGCAATTAAAGACATTTTGCATGTGTAGTTTAGAAGTTATATTTGAATACATTTTTATTGCTTTTTTCGCATTATCTCAGGATTCTAAGAACATTATTGTAATATTGAGTAAAAAAAACTACTTTTTGCATTTGCAAAATTTAAAAAAAAGCACATATTTCGAATAAAACTCCTAAAGATGCATTATTTCAGGCATTATTAGCCATTTTTCATTTGTGGTTTAAAAGATATGTTTAAATAACTTTCATATTGAGGGTCACAGTATACAGTCATATTGAGTAAAACCTATTTTTTGTATTTGCCAACCATAGAAAAACAACTGTTTCTATTAAAACTTCCATGGATTCAATATCACAGACATTTTTAGACATTTTGCACGTTTGGATTAGGAATTATGTTGGAATACATATTTATTTTGCATTTTTCTCATAATCTCAGGATTCTAAGTTCATTACTGTCAAATTGAGTAAAAAAAAAACGTTTTGTTTTTGCAAACCTTACCAAATGTTTTTTTTTTCCAGTAAAACTCACAAATATACATTCCTTCAGGCATTATTAGACATTTTGCCTGTGTATTTTTGGAGTTATGTTTCAAAAACTGTCATATCGAGTGTCACGGTATACTGTCTGTGACGGATTTACTGCCGCCGTCACCGTCTGGCTTGCTGTGACACTGGATACAGGACGCCTCATAACAGGTTTGACTCTTTATTAGTTCAATAATGTCACTTTCTTGCCATTCCGTCGCGCCACTTTCTGGCTCGCTGGCTCTTCCTGGTTGCCGTCGCGCACCTTTCGGTGTCCGATGGTTGCGTCTGCTGCGGGGCCTCATGCTCGTCTGGATCTCGCTCGCTGTGCTCGTTGTCCGTCGTCTCAGCTGGTTCCTTCTCCTTCCTCTGCCCCCTCCTTCCTCCTTCTCCTCTCTTAAATTCTGTCAGGAGATGGACAGATTGAGACCCGGTGTGTGTGTTACGCACCTGACTTGGATTACGGTGGCGTTGCCCCAGGTACGCCCCGCCTCTCCGTTCCGCCACATCCTCCACCTCCTGACCTCCATCTTGAGCCGGGCAAAAGAGCGTCACGTCCCGTCGTCAGCCCGTCGTCTTCGTCTCTCCACACTGTCATGGTAAGTAAAACCTAATTTCTGTATTTGTGAACCTTTGGAAAATACCTGATTCAGGTAAAACTCACATAAATTCAATATTACAGGCTTTTTTAGACAGATTTTATGTTTGGTTTTGAAGTTATGTTTATAAACCTTTCATATTTAGTATTACAATAATACTGCTGTAATGAATGAAAAAAACTAATTTACAAAAACCTGACAAAATATCATTTTTCTAGTACAACTAACAAAGATAATATCTCTAGGCATTATTAGCCATTTGCATTTGCATGTGTTGTTTAGAAGTACTCCTCTCTGAGCTGCTACCTAATCGTGGTAGAGGAGTTTGCGTGTCCCAATGATCCTAGGAGCTATGTTGTCTAGGGGCTTTATGCCCCCTGTAGGGTCTCCCAAGACAAACAGGTCCTAGGTGAGTGATCAGACAAAGATCAGCTCAAATACGTCTATGGAATTATAACAAAATGGACTAATATTTCCCTTGACGGGACGCTGGTCACCAGGGCCACCCTCTGGAGCCAGGCCCGGAGTTGGGGCACGATGGCGAGCGCCTGGTGGCCGGGCCTGTCCCCATGGGGCCCGGCCGGGCACAGCCCGAAGAGGCAATGTGTGTTCACCCTCCAATAGGCTCACCACCCATATCAGGTGACATAGAGGTCGGGTGCGATGTGAGCTGGGCGGGAGCCGAAGGCAGGGCACTTGGCGGTCCGATCCTCGGCTACATAAAATAGCTCTTGGGACGTGGAACGTTACCTCACTGTGGGGGGAAGGAGCCTGAGCTGGTGCGCAAAGTGGAGTCGGACTCACTTCGACGCACAGCAAGGGCTCTGGAACCACTTCTTCCGAGAGGGGCTGGACTCTCTTCCACTCTGGCGTTGCTGGCAGTGAGAGGCGATGGGCTGGGGTGGAAATTCTCGTTGGCCCCCCCGGCTCAAAGCCTGCACGTTGGAGTTCAACCCAGTGGACGAGAGGGTTGCCTCCCTCCGCCATCGGGTGGGGGGACGGGTCCGAACTTTTGTTTGTGCTTACGCACCAAACAGCAGTTCAGAGTACCCACCCTTTCTGGTTATACTCGAGGGAGTACTGGAGAGTGCTCCCCCGGGTGATTCCCTCGTCCTACTGGTGGACTTCAATGCTCATGTTGGCAACGACAGTGAAACCTGGAGAGGCGTGATTGGGAAGAATGGCCGCCCGGATCCGAACCCGAGTGGTGTTTTGTTATTGGACTTTTATGCTCGTCACAGATCGTCCATAACAAACACCATGTTCAAACATAAGGGTGTCCATATGTGCACCTGGGACCAGGACACCCTAGCCCGCAGTTCCATGATCGACTTTGTTGTTGTGTCATCGGATTTGCGGCCTCATGTTTTGGACACTCGGGTGAAGAGAGGGGCGGAGCTTTCTACCGAACATCACCTGGTGGTGAGTTGGCTGCGATGGTGGGGGAGGATGCCTGTCTGACCTGGCAGGCTCAAATGCATTGTGAGGGTCTGCTGGGAACGTCTGGCAGAGTCTCCTGTCAGAGAGAGTTTCAATTCCGACCTCTGGAAGAACTTTGAACATGTCACGAGGGAGGAGCTGCACATTGATTATGAGTGGACCATGTTCCGCACTTCTATTGTCGAGGCGGCTGATTGGAGCTGCGGCCACAAGGTAGTTGGTGCCTGTCGTGGGGGTTAGTCTAGAACCCATTGGTGAACTCCGGCGGTGAGGGATGCCGTCAAGCTGAAGAAGGAGTCCTATTGGTTTCTTTTGGCTCTTAGGACTCTGGAGGCAGTGGACATGAACCGACAGGCCAAGCGGTGTGCAGCTTTAGCGGTTGGGGAAGCAAAAACTTGGACAGGAAGGGGAAGCAGTGCACTGTCAACACCATTTATGGTGCGGACGGGGTTCTGCTGACTTCGACTACGGATGGAATAGTTCGAAGACCTCCTCAATCCCACCAACACGTCTTCCTATGAGGAAGCAGTGCCTGGGGACTCCTATTTCTGGGGCTGAGGTTGCCCAGGTAGTTAAAAAGCTCCTCTGTGGTAAAGCCCCGGGCGGGGGTAGATCAGGTCTGCCTGGATTTCCTTAAGTCTCTGGATACTGTGGGGCTGTCTTGGTTGACAAGACTCTGCAGCATCGCGTGGACATCGGGGGTGGTACCTTTGGATTGGCACACCGGGGTGGTGGTCCCTCTCTTTAGAAGGGGAACCGGAGGCTGTAGTCCAACTATCATGGGACCACACTCCTCAGCCTTCCCGGTAAGGTATATTCAGGTGTACTGGAGAGGAGGCTACGCCGGATAGTCGAACCTCGGATTCAGGAGGAACAGTGTGGTTTTCTTCCTGGTCGTGGAACTGTGGACCAGCTCTATACTCTCGGCAGGGTTCTTGAGGGTGGATGGGAGTTTGCCCAACCAGTTTACATGTGCTTTGTGCACTTGGAGAAGGCATTCGACCGCGTCCCTCGGGAGAACCTGTGGGGAGTGCTCAGAGAGAATTGGGTATCGGACTGTCTTATTCTGGCGGTTCGCTCCCTGTACAATCGGTGTCAGAGCTAAGTCCGCATTGCCGGCAGTAAGTCAGACACGTTTCCAGTGAGGGTTGGACTCCTCCAAGGCTATCTTTTGTCACCAATTCTGTTCATAACTTTTATGAATAGAATTTCTAGGCACAGTCAAGGCGTTTTAGGGGTTCCGGTTTTGTGGCTGCAGGATTAGGTCTCTGCTTTTTGCAGATGATGTGGTCCTGATGACTTCATCTGGCCAGGATCTTCAGCTCTCACTGGATTGGTTCGCAGCCGAGTGTGAAGCGACCGGAATGAGAATCAGCACCTCCAAGTCCGAGTCAATGGGTTTGCCTGGAAAAGGGTGGAGAGCCATCTCCGTGTTGGGGAGGAGACCCTTCCCCAAGTGGAGGAGTTCAAGTACCTAAGAGTCTTGTTCACGAGTGAGGGACGAGTGGATTGTGAGATCAACAGGCGGATCGGTGCGGCGTCTTCAGTAATTCGGACGTTGTATCGATCCGTTGTGGTGAAGAAGGAGCTGAGCTGGAAGGCAAAAGTCTCAATTTACCAGTTGATCTACGTTCCCATCCTCACCTATGGTCATGAGCTTTGGGTCATGACAGAAAGGACAAGATCACGGGTACAAGCGGCCGAGATGAGATTCCTCCGCCGGGTGGCAGGGCTCTCCCCTAGAGATAGGGTGAGAAGCTCTGTCATCCGGGAGGAACTCAAAGTAAAGCCGCTGCTCATCCACATCGAGAGGAGCCAGATGAGGTGGTTCGGGCATCTGGTCAGGATGCCACTTGAACGCCTCCCTAATACTGTTCTTAGTATCCTGAGATAATGCAAAAAAAGCAATAAAAATTTATTCAAACATAACTTCTAAACTACACATGCAAAATGGCTTAAAATGCCTAAAGATAGTTATCTTTGTTAGTTGTACTAGAAAAATGATCTGTTGTAAGGTTTGGAAAGAGACAAGTTATTTTTTTTAAATTCAATATAACAGTATAATTGTCATACTAAATATGAAAGGTTTATAAACATAACTCCAAAACCAAACATAAAATCTGTCTAAAAAAGCTTGTATTATTGAATAGTGTGAGTTTTACCAGGATCAGGTGTTTTGGAAATGTTCACAAAAACAACAATGTGGTTTTACTCTCTATGACAGTATACGGTCACACTCAATATTACAGTTTTCGAAACATAACTCCAAATATACACATGCAAAATGTCTAATAATGCCTGAAGAAATGTATTTTTGAGAGTTATACTGGGAAAAAAACATTTGGTAAGGTTTGCAAAAACAAAAAGTAATGTTTAACTTAATTTGAAAGGAATGTACTTAGAATCCTGAGATAATTCGAAAAAAGCAATAAAAATGTCTTCCAAGATTAGGTTTCACTCAATATGACTGTATACTGTAACACCCAATATGACGGTGTTACATAACTTCTAAACCACACATGGAAAATAGCTAATAATGCCTGAAATAATTTATCTTTGGGGCTTCACGGTGGCAGAGGGGTTAGTGCGTCTGCCTCACAATACGAAGGTCCTGCAGTCCTGGGTTCAAATCTATGCTCGGGATCTTTCTGTATGGAGTTTGCGTGTCCTCCCCGTGAATGCATGGGTTCCCTCCGGGTACTCCGGCTTCCTTTCACTTCCAAAGACATGCACCTGGGGATAGGTTGATTGGCAACACTAAATTGGCCCTAGGATGTGAATGTGAGTGTGAATGCCTTTGAGACACTAGTGATTTAGGGCTATATAAGTAAACATTGATTGATTGATTGAATGTTGTCTGTCTATCTGTGTTGGCCCTGCGAAGAGGTGGCGACTTGTCCAGGGTGTACCCCGCCTTCCGCCCGATTGTAGCTGAGATAGGCGCCAGTGCCCCCCGCAACCCCAAAAGGGAATAAGCGGTAGAAAATGGATGAATGAAATTTATCTTTGGGAGTTTTACTCGAAACATTTGCTTTTTTAAATCTTGCAAATGCAAAAGTAGTTTTTTACTCAATATGACAATAATGTTCTTAGAATCCTGAGATAAGGCAAAAAAAGCAATAAAAATGTACTCAAACATAACTTCTAAACTACACCTGCAAAATGGCTAATAATGCCTGGAGATATTTATCTTTGTTGTAGTACAAACATGATATTTTCTAAGGTTTGCAAAGACACAAGTTAGTTTTTTTATTCAAGATAACAGTATAATTGTCATACTAATTATGAAAGGTTGATAAACTTAACTCCAAAACCAAATACGAAATCCGTCTAAAAAAATCCTGTAATATTGAATTAATGTGAGTTTTACCAGAATCAGGTACAGTATTTTGGAAAGCTTCACAAATACAAAAATCATGTTTTCCTCACTATGACAGTATACGGTCACAATCAATATGACAGTTTTTGAAACATAACTCCAAAAATACACATGCAAAATGTCTAATAATGCCTGAAGTGTAACATTTTCGCGGCATAGTGATGCCAGTGGTGCTCTTTCAGGATGCAGTCGAGCAACGGACACAGCGTGGAGGTTAGGAATAATGATTTATTAAACTAAAAACAGACTAATAACAAAAACACTGGGCACCAAAAGGCAAAACAAAGAGCTAACTAGCATAGGAGCTAGGGGAACAAAAGGCGGCTAAGCGCGGTAGCATTAGCAAGTACACAAATATAAACGAACAGGCTAAGCGTGGAAGCTAGCGAGTCCAAACATCGAAGTACAAACGTAACAGGTTGCGTGAAAGCAAACTCTACGAGGCAAGGCCGAGATAACAAAAAGGTTAGGTTAAATAGAGTCTCTAATCAAAAACAGGTGTGCAAACAAAGGCAGGTGAACAAATCAAGTCGCCATGGTTACAATTACAAACAAGGAAGTACACACAAACTCAAAAGTCCAAATAGCAAACGATCCGAGTAGCGGATTTGAACATGGCCCCCCCCTCCCCACCCTTAAGGGACAGATCCCAGATGTCCCACAAAATTATACAGCAACACCCCCCCCCAACAAGACAGTCCAAAAGTGAAGGGAGGGCGGAGGGAGGACAGGGTGGAGGGTCGCCAAGTCCTGTGTCCCCGAATCTACCGGGGACACGTCAGGTGACGGCGGCGGATGGAACGCCGCTGCCGAAGAAGTTTTGGTGGGCGACTTCGTAGAGGCCACATCCGTGGCCGAAGTCCGAAGTGGAGATGGGCGCGCCCGACGAGGAGGAAACCCTGGGTACGGCCTCACCCGTGGCCGACGAAGAGGTGGAAGCACGCGGCGAGAAGGACGATCATGGCACGGCCACACCCGTGGCTGACGTGGAGACGGGTGCGCCGAAGCAGGCCTGGGAGCAGCAGAGGAAGGTGCGGGGGCTGCAGCCAAAGCAGGCACTGATGCAGGTGAGGGCCGAGGAGCAGACGCTGGTGCCGGCCGAGGAGCAGAGGCTGGTGCCGGCCGAGGAGCAGAAGCCGGTGTGGGCTCCAGCCTTGGAACAGGTGCCGGTGTGGGCTCCAGATTTGGAGCAGGTGCTGGAATGTGATCCAGCCAGAGATCTGGTGCTGGAGTGGGATCCAGCCCAAGACCCGGTGCTGGAGTGGGATCCAGACCGGGGTCGGGGGCTGGTGTGTGAACCAGCTTAGAGGCAGGTGCTGGAGTGGAATACAGCCCAGCGTCCGGTGATGGAGTGGGATCCAGACCGGGGTCAGGGGTTAGTGTTAACCAGCTTAGGACTAGGACTAGAGAAACGACTACGACTAGGACTACTGCTAGGACTACTAGGTCTTGGACTGAGACAACCACTATAACAGGGACTACAACTAAGACTAGGAGTGAGACTAGGGCTTGAACTACGACTATGATTCAAATTAGGACTTGGGCAAGGACTAAGACAAAGACCAGAGCTTGGACTACGCATCAGTCTATGAGTCGGACTAGAACTTGGACTAGAATGAGGGCTAGGACTGAGACTACGACTAGAACTGAAACTAGGACTAGGAAACGGACAAGGAATCAGACTTACTCGGACTCTCACTAAGAACAGGACTGGGATAGAACACCGGTGGGGGAGAACGCGCAGGGGGTTGAGGCTTGACTGGTCTCAGCTGTGCTACCTCCATAGCATTGTCGCCAGTACTACGCATCATTCTACGAGTCGAACTAGAACTTGGACTAGGATGAGGGCTAGGACTGAGGCTACGACTAAGACTACGACTACGACTAGAACTGAAACTAGGACTAGGAAACGGACAAGGAATCAGACTTGGACTCGGACTCTCACTAAGAACAGGACTGGGACAGAACACCGGTGGGGGAGAACGCGCAGGGGGTTGAGGCTTGACTGGTCTCAGCTGTGCAACCTCCATAGCATTGTCGCCAGTACTAGCCCCCCCTCAAGAGGCGGATTCCAGACACACTCATTATGGTCAGAGATTGACCCTAAGGGTGGGTGGTGGGAGGTCGGGGAGGGGGGATAGACTCCACCCTTTTAGATTTTTCAAGGAGTGACTTGTGCTCTGAAATAGCCGGCAGAGTGTTCTGTGCCGCTAGGAATTGCTCCTCTAACCTAAGTTCAATTTGCAGAGGGGCGGTATGGCGTAGTGGGTAGAGCCAGAAACCTGAGGGTTGCAGGTTCGCTTCCCACCTATGGACATCAAAGTCGCTGCCGTTGTGTCCTTGGGCAAGACACTTCACCCTTTTCCCCCGGTGCCGCTCACACCGGTGAATGAATGATGAATGAATGATTGGTGGTGGTCGGAGGGGCCGTAGGCGCAAACTGGCAGCCACGCTTCCGTCAGTCTACCCCAGGGCAGCTGTGGCTACTGATGTAGCTTACCACCACCAGGTGTGAATGAATGATGGGTTCCCACTTCTCTGTGAGCGCTTTGAGTATCTAACAATAGAAAAGTGTGACATAAATCTAATCCATTATTATTATTATTATTATTATAAACTCTCCGGTACCACTCATCTACCCACACAGGTCTATACTTTTCCAGGTCAGTCTCAAAATCGAGTAAAGTGGGGGAAGGACGTAAAATAGGCTGAGGAGTGGGCGGGGTTTGAACCATAGGGGGTGGGGCCAAATTGATGGGAGGCTGAGCTTGAAAGACAGCAGGCGACCGGGACTGATTAGATTTAAAATTAATAAAATTGTCCTGATAGTGTCCGCTTTTAGAATTAAAGTCATTAGTGAGTGGCTGACAGTAAGAATTAACAGAATGAAAAAAAAATTATTTGTCGATGACGTCAACAATAGTGGACGGGGTAATGTCCTCCTGGCGCGCGTCATCAGAAAGCGCGGCCACAGGGGGCGTCAACGTAGTGACGTCATCCGTGCCGGTCTCCAGCTGACGGACAGCCCAATCGGAAAAATGTTTTGCGAAGTGAGAAATGGGATTACCTAACAATGGCGGGGAGGAAGCCTGGGCTGCTTCATGGAGGCTGTGTACCGGAGTGGAGGTTAGCGGGATGGAAACGTCTCTGTCGCTGAGCAAAGTCCTTCTTCGCGACTTCCGCCCTTGCAAACGTGAGCGAGCTAGCTGGGAGGAGGCCTCAGGTCTATGGTCCCACTCAGATAGAGCTGAGTGGGACCAGAAACCCACCAGGGCCCCAGATCATCTCTTCGTCCGGCGAACTTCGGAGCGACTTATCCTCCATGGCTCGGAGAATGTCTCACGTTCCATCATCATTGTCCTGAATTTTGCCTCGTACTATAACGTTTTCGCGGCATAGTAATGCCAGTGGTGCTCTTCCAGGATGCAGTCGAGCAACGTACACAGCGTGGAGGTAAGGAATAATGATTTATTAAACTAAAAACAGACTAATAACTAATACACTGGGTAACAAAAGGCAAAACAAAGAGCTAACTAGGAGCTAGGGGAACAAAAGGCGGCTAAGCGTGGTAGCATTAGTGAGTACACAAATATAAACGAAGAGGCTACGCGTGGAAGCTAGCGAGTCCAAAAGTACAAACGTAACAGGTTGCGTGAAAGCAAACTCTACGATGCGAGGCCGAGAAAACGAAAATGGTAGGTTAAATAGTCTCTAATCAAAAACAGGTGTGCAAAAAAAGGCAAGTGAACAGATCAAGTCGCCATGGTGACAATTACAAACAAGGAAGTACACAAACTCAAAAGTCCAAACAGCAAACGATCGGGGTAGCGGATCGCAACATGAAGAAATGTATCTTTGTGAGTTTTACTTGAAAAAAACATTTGGTAAGGTCTGCAAGAACCAAAAGTAATTTTTACTCAATTTGACAGTAATGTACTAGAATTCTGAGATAATGCGAAAAAAGCAATAAAAATGTAATCCAACATAATTCCTAATCCAAAAGTGCAAAATGTCTAAAAATGCCTGTGGTATTGACTCCATGTAAGTTTTACTAGAAACAGTTGTTTTTCTATGGTTTGCAAATACAAAAACGAGGTTTTACTCAATATGACTGTATTAACAATATCATATTGAGTGATGAAAACACTCAATATGACAGTTATTTAAACATAACTTCTAAACCACACATGAAAAATGGCGAATGATGCCTGAAATAATGCATCTTTGGAAGTATTACTCGAAACATATGCTTTTTTTAAATCTTGCAAATGCAAACAGTAGTTTTTTTTACTCAATATGACAATAATCTTCTTAGAATCCTGAGATCATGCAAAAAAAGCAATACAACTGTATTCAAACATAACTTTTAAACAACACATGCAAAATTGCTAATAATGCCTAGATATATTTATCTTTGTTTGTTGTAGTAAAAAAATGATCTTTTGTAAGGTTTGCAAAGACACAAATTAGTTTTTTTTATTCAATATAACAATATAATTGTCATACTAAATATGAAAGGTTTATAAACATAACTCCAAAACCAAACATAAAATCTGTCAAAAAAAAGACTGTAATATTGAATTTATGTGAATTTTACCAGAATCAGGTATTTTGGAAAGGTTCACAAATACAAAAATTTGGTTTTACTCACTATGACAGTATACGGTAACACTGATGGCTCGGGGGCGGTCTTCCCGTCCGGCTGCGAGGAGTCTCTGGGTTCCCCCGGGTGGGGCGTCCCGTCTTTCTGCCCGTGTGGGGGGGTTCTCTCTCGCTGGCTTGGGGTCTGGCCGTCCGCTGCTTCTCTCGTGCCCTGTCCTCTGCCGGGCGCGTCTGTCTGCGGCCTGCTGCCGGCTCTTCCGGGCGGCGCGGTGGGGTTCCCGCCGATGGCCGGCCTGGCTGCGTGGGGCGGATGGTCCCTGGTTCCCTGGGCGCCACACCTGCTGTTTGGGTTGGGCTCTCTGTGCGGCTGGGGCCGCACTCTGGCTCCCACGCACACTGGGGGTCAAATATATTGTACATACAAACACACATATACTCACACACACACACACACACCGTTATTCATACATACAAACGTCCATACATTGGTACCTATGCTCCCACATACATACACAAATACATTACATACCTACATACTCCAAGTCCGTCCATCCATGCGCACATTCATGGTACAAACATACATATACTGTACATATACATTTACTGTACAAACATTCATATACACATTCTGTTCATATACAAGTACATATACATACGTACACTCATGCACATAATCATGTTTCATCAAACATATATCAACGTTGTTGCCCTAGGGTAAACTGGGTAACACAAGGCATATTGACAGAGCTTAAACCATTGTTACTATAACAATCTACAAGATTAATATAGGTTGCCTCTCTCTCTTCCCTTTCATCTTTTGGTATTCCTTCTTTTTTTTTTTTTTCATTTATTTATTTATTTTTTTATTATCGTTGTAGCTATCATTATGTATATGTATTGTTGCATTTGAACAACTGTATTGTTGATAATAGAGGTAAACTATTGGTTTTGTTCATGATCAATAGCGCTTTTTCTATTGGTATTTGTATTGTTCCAGTTTTAGTGTAAAAATGCTCAATGTTATTACTATATTATTTGTTTCACTAACTGCTTATTTGCTATCACTTTTACGATCATATTTGTACATATTGTATGTGCTGGTGTTGTTCTATTGGTGTTGTTGTTTTGTTGTATTTGCTGTTGTTGTTTTTGTCTCTCTGTCTAATCCCCCTCTTATCCCCACAATTTACCCCTCTGTCTTCCTTTTTTTCTCTTTCCATCCCCTCCTGCTCCGGCCCGGCTGCACCAAATGATAATTTAAATACATTTAATAAAGTCAAATTCAAATAATGCAACAAGAGAAGTATCCTACACTTCTCTCTTGCAAAGTAAATCTGAACAGCCGATATGGGCATCTACATCAACTATATGATTTGCCTGAGAAGCTGGACAGGACAACAAAAAAAACATCACTCCTAAACAACACATGGCAAATGGCTAACAATGCCTGGAGAAAGGTTTCTTTGTTAGTTTTACAAGACAAATGATCTTTTGAAAGGTTTGCAAAGACACAAGTTATTTATTTTTTTTTTTTACTCAATATGACAGTATATCTGTCATACTATGTATCAATCAATCAATCAATGTTTACTTATATAGCCCTAAATCACTAGTGTCTCAAAGGGCTGCAAAAACCACCACGACATCCTCGGTAGGCCCACATAAGGGCAAGGAAAACTCACACCCAGTGGGACATCGGTGACAATAATGACCCAGTGGGACGTCGGTGACAATAATGACTATGAGAACCTTAGAGAGGAGGAAAGCAATGGATGTCGAGCGGGTCTAACATGATACTGTGAAAGTTCAATCCACAATGGATCCAACACAGTCGCAAGAGTCCAGTCCAAAGCGGATCCAACACAGCAGCGAGAGTCCCGTTCACAGCGGAGCCAGCAGGAAACCATCCCAAGCGGAGGCGGATCAGCAGCGCAGAGATGTCACCAGCCGATACACAGGCGAGCAGTACATGGCCACCGGATGACACTCAAAAGATCTTGTTGAGCTGGTTACTCAGATGAAAGCATTGGTTTCCTCGATAGCCTGATTTCTGAGCACAGACAGAGATTTAACAGTGTTCTTCCACAAGCGAGATGTCCCCAGCCGATACACAGGCAAGCAGTACATGGCCACCGGATCGGACCGCCGGATCGGACCAAACCCCCTCCACAAGGGAGAGTGGGACATAGAAGAAAAAGAAAAGAAACGGCAGATCAACTGGTCTAAAAAGGGAGTCTATTTAAAGGCTAGAGTATACAAATGAGTTTTAAGGTGAGACTTAAATGCTTCTACTGAGGTGGCATCTCGAACTGTTACCGGGAGGGCATTCCAGAGTACTGGAGCCCGAACGGAAAACGCTCTATAGCCCGCAGACTTTTTTTGGGCTTTGGGAATCACTAACAAGCCGGAGTCCTTTGAACGCAGATTTCTTGCCGGGACATATGGTACAATACAATCGGCAAGATAGGATGGAGCTAGACCGTGTAGTATTTTATACGTAAGTAGTAAAACCTTAAAGTCACATCTTAAGTGCACAGGAAGCCAGTGCAGGTGAGCCAGTACAGGCGTAATGTGATCAAACTTTCTTGTTCTTGTCAAAAGTCTAGCAGCCGCATTTTGTACCAACTGTAATCTTTTAATGCTAGACATGGGGAGACCCGAAAATAATACGTTACAGTAGTCGAGGCGAGACGTAACAAACGCATGGATAATGATCTCAGCGTCTTTAGTGGACAGAATGGAGCGAATTTTAGCGATATTACGGAGATGAAAGAAGGGCGTTTTAGTAACGCTTTTAATGTGTGCCTCAAAGGAGAGAGTTGGGTCGAAGATAATACCCAGATTCTTTACCGTGTCACCTTGTTTAATTGTTTGGTTGTCAAATGTTAGAGTTGTATTATTAAATAGAGTTCGGTGTCTAGCAGGACCGATAATTAGCATTTCCGTTTTTTTGGCGTTGAGTTGCAAAAAGTTAGCGGACATCCATTGTTTAATTTCATTAAGACACGCCTCCAGCTGACTACAATCCGGCGTGTTGGTCAGCTTTAGGGGCATGTAGAGTTGGGTGTCATCAGCATAACAGTGAAAGCTAACACCGTATTTGCGTATGATGTCACCTAGCGGCAGCATGTAGATGCTGAAGAGTGCAGGGCCAAGGACCGAACCCTGGGGAACTCCACACGTTACCTTAACGTAGTCCGAGGTCACATTGTTATGGGAGACACACTGCATCCTATCAGTAAGATAAGAGTTAAACCAAGACAGGGCTAAGTCTGACATACCAATTCGTGTTTTGATATGTTCTAATAAAATATTATGATCGACGGTATCGAAAGCAGCGCTAAGATCGAGGAGCAGCAACATAGATGACGCATCAGAATCCATCGTTAGCAATAGATCATTAGTCATTTTTGCGAGGGCTGTCTCCGTGGAGTGATTTGCCCTGAAACCGGATTGAAAGGTTTCACATAGATTGTTAGACGCTAAGTGTTCATTTAACTGCTCCGCAACAATTTTTTCAAGGATTTTTGAAATAAAGGGAAGGTGAGACACCGGTCGGTAGTTTACCATGAGGTCAGGATCGAGGTTAGGTCTTTTAAGAAGAGGATGAATAACCGCTTTTTTGAATGCTAGGGGAATAGTGCCCGAGGAGAGTGATAAGTTTATAATATTTAGCACTGATGGACCTAATAATACAAAGAGCTCCTTGATCAGTTTCCCAGGAAGAGGGTCAAGTAAGCATGTTGTCTGTTTTATTCCATTTACACGTTGTAACAATTCCTCTAATGTTATTTCCTCAAAACGAGAGAAACTATTTTGGAGGGCAGTATCCGCCGTATATACAATCGTGTCAGTGTTAATAGAACCCCGTTGTAGCTGGGACGCATTGTCTTTAATCTCCTTTCTAATGACTTCAATTTTCTTACTAAAGAATTGCATAAAGTCATCAGCTGAGTGGGTTGAGCTACTGGAAGGAATCCCTTGTTGGGTTAGCGATGCTACCGTACTAAACAAAAATTTAGGATTGTTTTTATTACGGTGGATGAGATTTGAGTAATATTTAGCTTTAGCTAAGGTAAGCATGCGTTTATAAGTTATTAAACCATCACTCCATGCTTGATGGTGCACTTCAAGTTTAGTCGTGCGCCATTTGCGTTCCAGCTTTCTACATAATAATTTCTGAGCTCTAGTTTCTTCTATAAACCACGGGGTGCGCTTTTTTGGAGCCTTTTTTAACTTTAGCGGTGCTATGTTATCAATGGTTTCGTGCAGGGTGTCGTTAAAGTTGTTAGTGAGGTTATCAATAGAGCCCACATACTTTGGGAATGGTGCCATTACAGAGGGCAGTAGGTCAGCAAGAGTTGTCGTTGTGGCTGTATTAATGTTGCGGCTGCTATAGCAGTTATTATTATTATTAGTTTGACGAACATGCGTCTGAACCTCGAATTTTATAAGGTAATGATCGGACAATACTTTAGTATACGGGAGTATCGTAACTTTGGAGACGGTGATACCCCTGACAAGCACTAGGTCTATCGCATTACCGTTGCGATGCGTTGGTTCATTTATTATTTGTGTGAGACCACAGCTATCAATTACAGTCTGGAGCGCCACGCACGATGGGTCCGATGGGGTATTCATTTGGATATTAAAGTCCCCCATTATGATTATATTATCGGCGTGTGTCACTAGATCAGAGACGAACTCTGAGAATTCATTGATAAAGTCCGAATAGGGCCCTGGGGGGCGGTAGATAACAGCCAGGTGTAGAGGCAGCGGTGTGGCAGACTTCATAGTGAGCACCTCAAACGATTTATATTTATTATTTATGTTAGGACTAAGGTTAAAGTTTTCGTTGTATATTAGTGCGACCCCCCCACCCCTTTTAAGCGGACGGGCAATATGCGCATGTGTAAAGTTAGGAGGACATGCCTCATTTAGCGCAAAAAAGTCGTTTGGTTTAAGCCAGGTTTCGCTGAGACCGATGACGTTAAGATTGTTGTCTCTGATAATATCATTAACTAACAACGTTTTGGGAGACAATGATCTTATGTTTAAAAAACCTATATTATAGGTAGTGGGCTGTTTTAGGGAGTTTTTGATCAAATTATCCGTAGTAGCAATATTAATAACGTTGTGTTTATTATGCCCAGTGCATTTAGTATAGTTACGACCATATCTAGGAATTGATACGACAGGAATTTTCCGATTGTTTGATTGTTGCTTTGATAAACTGCACGCATCATGGTTAGCCACCTCAGTATCGGGGATTTTCCGATTGTTTGTTTGTTGCTTTGATAAACTGCACGCATCATAGTTAGCCACCTCAGTAACGGGGATTTTCCGAGTGTTTGTTTGTTGCTTTGATAAACTGCACGCATCATAGTTAGCCACCTCGGTAAAACACATGTCCAACTCTGAAACACTCAAAGCAGAAAAAACTTGTTCTAATTGAACTGACTCCTTACCCAGACCAGTAGTCTCGCATTTTCCATTTAAATCGGTCTTCAGGGTGGAGGGAAGTGGTGTTCTGTGGGGATTAGCCTTCTGCTTTGTTTTTAGCCCCGCTCGACATCCGCGTTTCCGATCACACCGCTGGCGTCTGCTCCGTAGACGGCCCCCGCTGCTACTAGACTCCCCTGCTTCACAGGCCGCTGGATGTAGCCGCCGACGTATTCCCATGCTAGTTAGCATGTTTAGCACGCACGCGTCTATCAGTCCAAAACGGCCCGATATGTCCACATCCAGAAGTGTCTGGCGGTCGTACGTGATCACGGAGTGACCACGATGTGAGCCAGCCATAAAGTTTGTAGAATTGTCCGGTATTTCTGCCAAATGTTCCATCTTTAGCAATAGCCCCTCGAGGACGCAGCCCGTCCGGGCGCCGCCATCTTGGAACTTATGAACGTATGACAGTTCTTTGAACATAACGTATGAAACTTATATAATTATAACTCCAAAAACAAACATGGACTATGTCTAAAAATGCCTGTAATACTGTATCTATATGAGCTTTATTAGAATCAGTGGTTTTTGTAAGGTTTGCATTTACAAAAAATAGGTTTTACTTATTATGACAGTATACTGCCACACTCGATATGACAGCATTTTAAACATAACTCCAAAACAACACATGGAAATATGGCTAGTACTGCCTGGAGAAATGTATCGTTGTTAGTTTTACAAGAAAAATTATCTTTTGTATAGTTTGCAAAGACACAAGTTTTTTTTTTTTTTTTTTACTGAATATGACAGTATAACTGTCATTCTATGTATGGAACTTATTTAAACATAACTTCAAAACCAAACATTCATTATGTCCAAAAATGCCTGCAATAATGTATCCATGTTAGTTTTACTAGAATCAATTGTTTTTGTTAGGTTTGCATTTACAAAAATTTGTTTTTACTCACTATGGCAGTATACTGCCTTATTCAATATGACCGTTTTTTAAACAAAACTCCTAAACCACACACGCAACATGGCTAATAATACCTGCAAGAATGTGTGTGTGAGTTTTAATGGAAACAAATATTTTGTAATAATTGCAAGGACACAAGTTAGTTTATTTACCCAATATGACAGTAAAACTGTCATACTAAATCTGAAAGTTATATAAACATAACTAAAAAAAAAAACATGCATTATGTCTAAAAATGCCTGTAATATTGTATCTATGTGAGTTTTACTAAAATCAGTTGTTTTGTAAGGTTTGCTAATACAAAAATCAGGTTTTACTCACTATGACAGTTCTTTGAACATAACCCTTAAACCACACACGCAAAATGGCTAATATTGCCTGGAACAATGTGTATAATTGTATCTACGTGAGTTTAATGGAAACAAATATTTTGTAATGTTTGCAAGGACACAAGTTAGTTTTTTTTTACTCAATATGACAGCAAAACTGTCATACTAAATTTGAAAGTTATATAAACAAAACTCAAAAACCAAAAATGCATTATGTCTAAAAATGGCTGTAATATTGTATTGATTTCAGTTCTACGAGAATGAGTTGTTTGTGTAAGGTTTGCAAATACAAAAAATATATTTTCCTCACTATGACAGTATACTGCCACACTCAATATGACAGTTATTTAAACATAACTCCTAAACAACACATGTGAAAATGGGTAATAATGCCTGGAGAAATATATCATTGTGAGTTTTACTACAAGAAATATATTTTGTAAGGTTTGCAAAGATACAAAGTATTTTTTTTACTCAATATGACAGTATAACTGTCATACTGTGTATGAAACTTATATAAACATAACTCTAAAACCAAACACTCATTATGTGTAAAAATGCCTGTAAAATTGTATCTATCTGTGGTCACAGGTTTAAGAAGAAACCAATGAATCAGTGAAAATAGTGGTATGTTTGAAAAGTTCAGATGCATCACCAGCAGGCTTTGAAACTCCGCGGGGAGAACTCAATAGATTTCTAGTCCATGGCCTTAACCACTTGGCCATGATAACACACACATTGAAAATTTTTCGAAAGGCAATCTTGCATTCTGGGTTGCAATGAACTAAACGTTGCATTCAATTGCCTTTATTTTTGTGTTTGACATTAAACAATTGAGATAGACATATGTAAGGCTCTTCAAAGTAAGAATGTTTTTTTACTGGGTAAATGATATTTTTAGAAACATTTTGACCACAGCAAGGTCAATGTCGCCGACCAGGCAGTCCTCAAGCAATAATGTGATGTACAATTTTTCTAGTACTCCACATGCAGACACGTTACCAGCAGGATTTGAATCTGCGTGGGGAGATCCCAATGGATTTCATGTCCATGGCTTATCCACTTGGCCATGACAAAACTCATGCAGACAATGTTGTGAAAGGCCATCGCGCATTCTGGGTTGCAATGGATCAAACATTGCACTCAATATTGTTTTTTTCTGTATGTGAAACTGACTGATTGAGACAGCAATGTGGAAGGTTTTTCAAAGTAAGCAATATTTTTACCGGTTCAATAATATTTTTAAAAACCATGTGACCACAGCAAGGTCAAAAGTCTTAGACCAGTAAATCTTTAAGCATTAACATGATGGACAATTTGTCTAGTACTCCAAATACAGACACCTTACCATTAGGATCTGAACCTGCGTGGGGAGACCCCAATTGATTTCAAGTCAATCACCTTAACCACTCAGCCATGATAACAATGTGGAAGTTGTTTCCTTCCGGGTTCTTTTGGCCACCAGTCACCGACATCACTACTCCTTTTGCAGGTTGTTCACAATATATTTATTGTTCCAATGATTGTGCAAAAGTGTTTTTGTGCTTTTCAGCAAATGTCTTTCCCTCAGAGTGGTTTGTCTGGCTCCTCTCACTCATGCGCGTGCTTTCACTCCAACTCCCAAGCAATAGGTGATTAGACAACCACTTTCAGCTGTGTCATCCAATAACCTGTCGCCAACTTCGAGGCCGGCCCTGCCACACCCCGCCTCCCTGCAGGCGCGCAGGCCACGCCCATCACAAACACGTTCCCAGATATTTGCCGAAAGGGGTATCAAACACTTTGGCCTGCCATGGATCTGACATTTTCTTAATTTGTTATTCCTTATTTGGCCAGATATGTGTAACACTTTTCAAATATACCATTATTTTCACTGATTCATTGGTTTCTTCTTCAACCTGTGACCACAGGAAAGACAAAAGCTCAGACCTGCTCATCTCCTCGCAGTGATCTCATGTACAAGTTGTGTAAGCCTTCAAAATCCTATGCATCACCAGCAGTCTTTGAACCTCCGCGGGGAGAACCCAACGGATTTCTAGTCCATGCCCTTAACCACTCGGCCATGATAACACATACAATCAACATTTTGTGAAAGGCAATTGTGCATTCTGGGCTGAATGAACTAAACGTTGCATTCAATTGCCTTTATTTTTGTGTGTGAAATTAAACAATTGAGACAGACATATGTAAGGCTCTCCAAAGTAAGACTGTTTTTTACTGGGTAAATGGTACTTTTAAAAACACTGTGACTACAGCAAGGTCAATGTCGCCGACCAGGCAGTCCTCAAGCAATAATGTAATGTACAATGTGGCTAGTACTCCAAATAGTGACATGTTACCAGCAGGATTTGAACCTGCGTGGGGAGACCCCAATGGATCTCAAGACCATGTTCTTATCCACTCGGCCATGATAACACTTATGTAAACAATGTTGTGAAAGGCTATTGTGCATTCTGGGTTCATCATCATCATCATCATCATCATCAGCCGTTGTCAGTCCACTGCTGGACGAAAGCCTCAGCATGTTTCTGCCAAAGTGAACAATCTCTAGCTGCTCCCTGCTACTGCACTGTTCCCCAATATTTGTCTATTTCATCTCGCCATCTCACTCTCTGTCTTCCTCTAGTTCTGCTCCCATCCATGGATCTCCATGATGTCATTAGAGAAGTCCATCTATTATCAGTTCTCCTACTGATATGTCCAGCCCACTTCCACTTATTTAATTTGATAGTTCTCATAATGTCTTGGACTTGCGTTTGTTTTCTCACCCATTCATATGTTTTTCTGTCTTTATATGTGATTCCGAGCATATTTCTTTCCATGTTGTGTTGTGCTGCTGCTATTTTCTTTTCCATTTTATTTGACAATGCCCAGGTTTCAGCTCCATATGTCATGGTTGGTAACACGCATTGATTAAAGACCTTTCTTTTTAGGCTTAATGGTATTTCTCCTCTCATGATGTTGCTCAGTTTTCCATATTGGCACCAGCCCAATCTGATTCTCCTCCCTATATCCTGCTCTTGACTCTTTTCTTTCAGGCTAACTCTCTGCCCAAGATAGATGTATTCATTAACTTCATCAATTTCAGTTCCATTAACAGTCACAGGTCCATGAGGTACCATGGAATTTGCCAAAACTTTTGTTTTCTTCATATTCATTTTCAATACACAACATTTGCTGGCATTTGCAAGGTCTTTAAGCATTGAGCATATCTTCCACTTCACTGAGTTGCTCTCCCAAGACAACAATGTCATCTGCAAACCTCAGATGATAAATTTGTCTCCGTTGATATCAACTCCTTTATCCTCCCACTCCATAGAGCGAAATATGCCTACCAAACAAGCTGTAAACAGTTTAGGCGAAATTGTATCGCTTTGTCGGACACCCTTTCTTTATGTGGATTTTCTCGCTTGGTTTGTGCATCGTAACTGTGGTAGTGCAGTTTGTGTAGATGTCCTTTAGTAAGTTAATGTACTTATGAGGAATTCCTTGATCTTGCAAAGCTTTTAGAACAGACTGTGTCTCCACTGAATCAAATGCCTTTTCATAGTTTATGAAGGCCATACAAAGTGGTTTGTTGAATTCTTGGCATTTTTCTTTGATCTGATTCAATGTATGAATATGGTCCATGGTAGACAAAACACTCCTAAACCCTGCTTGTTCTCTGGGTTGGTGGCTATCAAGTGTATTTTCCATTCGATTTGTCAGGATTCTTGTAAACTTGTATATGTTCGAAAGAAGGCTAATACGTCTGTAGTTCTTGAGGTCCCTCTTGTCCCATTTCTTTCTCAACTCCATTCTGGGTTGCAATGCATTAAACATTGTACACAATTGTCTTTTTTTCTGTGTGTGAAACTGGATGATTGAGACAGCAATATGGAGGGCTCTTCAAAGTAAGCATCATGGAAGGTTTTTCCAAAGTAGGCATTATTTTTACTGGTTCAATAGTATCTTTACAAACAGTGTGACCACAGCAAGGTCATTGTCTAAGACCAGTAAGTCCTCAAGCAATAATGTGATAGACAAGTTGTCTAGTACTCCAAATACAGACACATTACCATAAGGAACTGAACCTGCGTGGGGAGACCCAAATTGAGTCCGAGTCAATCGCCTGAACCACTCGGCCGTGATAACACGTTCTCAGATGTCTGCCGAAAGGGATATCAAACACTTTGGCCTGCCATGGATTTGACATTTTTTTAATTTGTTATTCCTTATTTGGCCAGACATTTGTACAACTCTTCAAACATACCACTATTTTCACTGATAAATTGGTTTCTTCTTAAAACTGTGACCACAGGAAAGACTAAAGCTCAGACACACCCGTTTTCTCTTCGGTGAGCCCGTGTACGAATTGTGTAGTCCTTCAAAATCAGATGTGTTACCAAAAGGATTAGATCCTGCGCAGGGAGACCCCAAGGGATTTCCAGTCCATCGCATTAACCATTCGTCCATGATGACACACACACTGATATATTTGTGAAAGGCAATTGTGCATTCCGGGCTGTAATGGACTAAACGTTGCATTCAATTGCGTTTATTTTTGTGTGTGAAATTGAACAATTGAGAGAGACATATAAAAGGTTCTTCAAAGTAAGAATAATTTTTACTGGTTAAATGTGACATTTACCCAGTAACATTAACATTGTGACCAGAGCAAGGTCAATGTCGCCAACCAGCCGGTCCTCAAGCAATAATGAGACGTACAATTTAATTTAAAAAATATCATATTGAGTTTGGCAGTATACTATCTTAGTGAGTAAAACCAAATTTTTGTAAATGGAAACCTTACAAAAACAACCGATTCTAGTAAAACTCACATTGATACAATCTTACAGGCATTTTTTAGATATAATGCATGTTTGCTTTTGGAGTTCTAATTATATAACCTTCTAGCATGACAGTTATACTGTCATATTGAGTAAAAAAAACCTAATTTGTGTCTTTGCAAGCCTTACAAAATATTTTATTTGTATTAAAACTCTGGCATTATTAGCCATTTTGCATGTGTTGTTTAAGAGTTATGTTTAAATAACTGTCTTATTGAGTGTGACAGTATACTGTCATAGTGAGTAAAAACTTTTTTTTTTAATTGCAATGCTTAAAAAAACAACTGATTCTAGTAAAACTCAAATAAATACAATACTACAGGCATTTTTGGACACAATGCATGTTAAGTTTTGGAGTTTGAATAATTTTCAGATTTAGTATGAAAGTTATGCTGTCATTTTGAGTAAAAAAAACTAACTTGTGTCCTTGCAAAAATTACAAAATATTTGTTTCCATCCATGTGTTGTTTAGGAGTTATGTTAAAAAAAAACTGTGATATTGAGTGTGGCAGTATACTGTCATAGTGAGTAAAACATTTTTTTTTGGAAATGCAAAACTTACAAAAACAATTAATTCTGGTAAAACTCACATAGATACAATATTACAGGCATTGGTTATATATAATGCATTTTTAGTTTTGGAGTTATGTTCATATAAGTTTCATACTTAGTATGACAGTTATACTGTCATATTGAGTAAAAAAAAATAACTTGTGTTTTTGCAACCCTTACAAAATATACTTATAAATAGTATAACAGTTACGCCGTCATTTGGGTAAAAAAAAAAAAATTGTGTTTTTGCAAACCTTACAAAATACATTTTTGTAGAAAACTCACAAAGATACATTTCTCCAGCCATTGTTAGCCATTTTGCATGTGTGGTTTAAGAGGTATGTTTAAACAACTGTCTTATTGAGTATGACGTTATGCTGTCATATAGAGTAGATTAACCCATCCAAGTCACGCAGCATCTCAGTGGTGAACGGAGTGCTCGCTGATTTGCAGTTCTTCATTGGAGATGAGCCAATATCGATTATATCTGAGCAGCCAGTCAAAAGTCTAGGAAGGCGATATGATGCAAGTCTAAGAGATAAAGACCAGGTGAAGCAGTTGTGCAATGACATCAAAAGAGGCCTACTGGCGATTGACAGTACCCAACTTCCTGGGAAGCTTAAGTCCTGGTGCCTCCAGTTCGGCTTACTACCCCGGGTGATGTTGCCTCTGGCAATCTGTGAGGTGCCCATCTCAACAGTGGAAAAGCTGGAGAGAAGAGTCACTGTCTACATAAAAAAGTGGCTTGGCGTTCCACGCTGTCTCACCACCATAGGCTTTTACGGTGACAGTATGCTCAAGTTGCCCCTTACCAGTCTTACAGAGGAGTTTAAGTGAGCCAAAACACGACTGCAGTTGACCTTGAATGAATCCAAAGGTCCAGCGGTTAGGGAAAATGCACCAACATTGGTTTCAGGGCGCAAGTGGACACCAGCAAGAGCAGTTGAAGAGGCAACAGCAGCTCTCAGACATGCTGACATTGTGGGGAATGTTCAGCAAGGCAGAGGAGGCCTTGGACTTATGTCTAGTCGCCCTGCCTGGAGAAGTGCCACTGTGCCAACACGGAGGAAGATGGTTGTGGAGGAAGTACGGCGTCAGGGGGAGGCCTTGAGATGGGCCAAGGCAGTCACCCATGGCAAACAGGGTCGGTGGACTCGGTGGGAAGGCGTTGAAAGAAAGAAGTTGAGCTGGAGCCATGTGCCATGGAAGCAAGGAGCTTAAGCTTTGCCATCAGAACTACCTACGATGTCCTTCCCACCCCAACCAAACTCCAGCAGTGGTTTGGCGAAGAACCATCATGCGCCCTTTGTGCTAAGCCGGCCTCCCATCCGACACATACTCTCAGGTTGCAAAACGAGCCTCACTCAGGGGCGATACAGTTTGGGCCACAACCAAGTTTTGAAGAGCCTTGCTTCCACACTGGAGGTAAAACGATCCAACATCAATGCACTACCACCACCAACATCAAAGAACTCATGGAGAACTACCTTTCAATCAATGTTTACTTATATAGCCCTAAATCACTAGTGTCTCAAAGGGCTGCACAAACCACCACGACATCCTCGGTAGGCCCACATAAGGGCAAGGAAAACTCACACCCAGTGGGACATTGGTGACAATAATGACCCAGTGGGACGTCAGTGACAATGATGACTATGAGAACCTTAGAGAGGAGGAAAGCAATGGATGTCGAGCGGGTCTAACATGATACTGTGAAAGTTCAATCCACAATGGATACAACACAGTCGCGAGAGTCCAGTCCAAAGAGGATCCAAGACACAGCAGCGAGAGTCCCGTTCACAGCGGAGCCAGCAGGAAACCATCCCAAGCGTAGGCGGACCAGCAGCGCAGAGATGTCCCCAGCCGATACACAGGCGAGCAGTACATGGCCACCGGATCTGACCGCCGGATCGGACCGGACCCCCTCCACACGGGAGAGTGGGACATAGAAGAAAAAGAAAAGAAACGGCAGATCAACTGGTCTAAAAAGGGAGTCTATTTAAAGGCTAGAGTATACAAATGAGTTTTAAGGTGAGACTTAAATGCTTCTACTGAGGTGGCATCGCGAACTGTTACCGGGAGGGTATTCCAGAGTACTGGAGCCCGAACGGAAAATGCTCTATAGCCCGCAGACTTTTTTTGGGCTTTGGGAATCACTAATAAGCCGGAGTCCTTTGAACGCAGATTTCCTGCCGGGATATATGGTACAATACAATCGGCAAGATAAGATGGAGCTAGACCGTGTAGTATTTTATACGTAAGTAGTAAAACCTTAAAGTCACATCTTAAGTGCACAGGAAGCCAGTGCAGGTGAGCCAGTACAGGCGTAATGTGATCAAACTTTCTTGTTCTTGTCAAAAGTCTAGCAGCCGCATTTTGTACCAACTGTAATCTTTTAATGCTAGACATGGGGAGACCCGAAAATAATACGTTACAGTATTCGAGGCGAGACGTAACAAACGCATGGATAATGATCTCAGCGTCTTTAGTGGACAGAATGGAGCGAATTTTAGCGATGTTACGGAGATGAAAGAAGGCCGTTTTAGTAACGCTTTTAATGTGTGCCTCAAAGGAGAGAGTTGGGTCGAAGATAATACCCAGATTCTTTACCCTGTCGCCTTGTTTAATTGTTTGGTTGTCAAATGTTAGAGTTGTATTATTAAATAGAGTTCGGTGTCTAGCAGGACCGATAATCAGCATTTCCGTTTTTTTGGCGTTGAGTTGCGAAAAGTTAGCGGACATCCATTGTTTAATTTCATTAAGACACGCCTCCAGCTGACTACAATCCGGCGTGTTGGTCAGCTTTAGGGGCATGTAGAGTTGGGTGTCATCAGCATAACAGTGAAAGCTAATACCGTATTTGCGTATGATGTCACCTAGCGGCAGCATGTAGATGCTGAAGAGTGCAGGGCCAAGGACCGAACCCTGGGGAACTCCACACGTTACCTTAACGTAGTCCGAGGTCACATTGTTATGGGAGACACACTGCATCCGATAAGAGTTAAACCAAGACAGGGCTAAGTCTGACATACCAATTCGTGTTTTGATACGTTCTAATAAAATATTATGATCGACGGTATCGAAAGCACCGCTAAGATCGAGGAGCAGCAACATAGATGACGCATCAGAATCCATCGTTAGCAATAGATCATTAGTCATTTTTGCGAGGGCTGTCTCCGTGGAGTGATTTGCCCTGAAACCGGATTGAAAGGTTTCACATAGATTGTTAGACGCTAAGTGTTCATTTAACTGCTCCGCAACAATTTTTTCAAGGATTTTTGAAATAAAGGGAAGGTGAGACACCGGTCGGTAATTTACCATGAGGTCAGGATCGAGGTTAGGTCTTTTAAGAAGAGGATGAATAACCGCTTTTTTGAATGCTAGGGGAACACTGCCCGAGGAGAGTGATAAGTTTATAATATTTAGCACTGATGGACCTAATAATTCAAAGAGCTCCTTGATCAGTTTCCCAGGAAGAGGGTCAAGTAAACATGTTGTCTGTTTTATTCCATTTACACGTTGTAACAATTCCTCTAATGTTATTTCCTCAAAACGAGAGAAACTATTTTGGAGGGCAGTATCCGCCGTATATACAATCGTGTCAGTGTTAATAGAACCCCGTTGTAGCTGGGACGCATTGTCTTTAATCTCCTTTCTAATGACTTCAATTTTCTTACTAAAGAATTGCATAAAGTCATCAGCTGAGTGGGTTGAGCTACTGGAAGGAATCCCTTGTTGGGTTAGCGATGCTACCGTACTAAACAAAAATTTAGGATCGTTTTTATTACGGTGGATGAGATTTGAGTAATATTTAGCTTTAGCTAAGGTAAGCATGCGTTTATAAGTTATTAAACCATCACTCCATGCTTGATGGTGCACCTCAAGTTTAGTCGTGCGCCATTTGCGTTCCAGCTTTCTACATAATAATTTCTGAGCTCTAGTTTCTTCTGTAAACCACGGGGTGCGCTTTTTTGGAGCCTTTTTTAACTTTAGCGGTGCTATGTTATCAATGGTTTCGCGCAGGGCGTCGTTAAAGTTGTTAGTAAGGTTATCAATAGAGCCCACATACTTTGGGAATGGTGCCATTACCGAGGGCAGTAGGTCAGCAAGAGTTGTCGTTGTGGCTGTATTAATGTTGCGGCTGCTATAGCAGGTATTATTATTATTAGTTTGACGAACATGCGTCTGAACCTCGAATTTAATAAGGTAATGATCGGACAATACTTTAGTATACGGGAGTATCGTAACTTTGGAAACGGTGATGCCCCTGACAAGCACAAGGTCTATCGTATTACCGTTGCGATGCGTGGGTTCATTTATTATTTGTGTGAGACCACAGCTATCAATTACAGTCTGGAGCGCTACGCACGGTGGGTCCGATGGGGTATTCATATGGATATTAAAGTCCCCCATTATGATTATATTATCGGCGTGTGTCACTAGATCAGCAACGAAGTCTGAGAATTCATTAATAAAGTCCGAATAGGGCCCTGGGGGGCGGTAGATAACAGCCAGGGTAGAGGCAGCGGTGTGACAGACCTCATAGTAAGCACCTCAAACGATGTATATTTATTATTTATGTTAGGACTAAGGTTAAAGTTTTCGTTGTATATTAGTGCGACCCCCCCACCCCTTTTGAGCGGACGGGCAATATGCGCATGTGTAAAGTTAGGAGGACATGCCTCATTTAGCGCAAAAAAGTTGTTTGGTTTAAGCCAGGTTTCGCTGAGACCGATGACGTTAAGATTGTTGTCTCTGATAATATCATTAATTAACAACGTTTTAGGAGACAATGATCTTATGTTTAAAAAACCTATATTATAGGTAGTGGGCTGTTTTAGGGAGTTTTTGATCAAATTATCCGTAGTAGCAATATTAATAATGTTGTGTTTATTATGCCCAGTGCATTTAGTATAGTTACGACCATATCTAGGAATTGATACGACAGGAATTTTCCGATTGTTTGTTTGTTGCTTTGATAAACTGCACACATCATGGTTAGCCACCTCAGTAACGGGGATTTTCCGATTGTTTGTTTGTTGCTTTGATAAACTGCACGCATCATAGTTTGCCACCTCAGTAAAACACATGTCCAACTCTGAAACACACAAAGCAGAAAAAACTTGTTCTAATTTAACTGACTCCTTACCCAGACCAGTAGTCTCGCATTTTCCATCTAAATCCGTCTTCGGGATGGAGGAAAGTGGTGTTCTGTGGGGATTAGCCTTCTGCTTTGTTTTCAGCCCCGCTCGGCATCCGCGTTTCCGATCACACCGCTGGCGTCTGCTCAGTAGACGGCCCCCGCTGCCACTAGACTCCGCTGCTTCACAGGCCGCTGGATGTAGCCGCCGACGTATTCCCATGCTAGTTAGCAAGTCTAGCACGCAAGTGTCTATCAGTCCAAAACGGCCCGATTCGTCCACATCCAGAAGTGTCTGGCGGTCGTACGTGATCACGGAGTGACCACGATGTAAGCCAGCCATAAAGTTTGTGGAATTGTCCGGTATTTCTGCCAAATGTTCCATCTTTAGCAGGAGCTCCTCGAGAGCGCAGCCCGTCCGGGCGCCGCCATCTTGGAATAATCTTTGTCCGTGAAGGGATCACAGTTGCCGGGCGCAACGTTAACCCATCAGAGAGAAGTCAGCTGTGCCCAGCACGTGACTGGAAGATGCTGGCAGATGTTGGCAAACAGCTGATTTTCCCCACCGAGATTGCCACTACCACTTTGAGGCCTGACCTAGTGCTCTGGTCCCCTTCCCACAAAAACGCCATCATTGTTGAGCTTACTGTACCCTGGGAGGAATCCATGGAGGAGGCATATGAGAGGAAAAATTTGCGGTATTCCGAGCTGGCCGCGGAAGCAAAAAATCGTGGCTGGAGGTTGGGTGCAGAGGCTTCGTGGGAACCTCTACCACAAAACTGCTGAGGGACTTGGGAGTCGGGGGCCAGTGCCTACGTACAGCAATCAGAGCCGCATCTGAAGCAGCTGAAAAGAGCAGCCGGTGGCTCTGGCTGAAGAGGAATGACCCCAATTTGGCCCCCAACTAGTGCATTAGGAGGTATGCGGTCAGGCAGACCAAAAGCTGACTCAGGGAACCGGACGCCCCTGCCATGCATAGTCCCCTGACTACCAACAAGGTGACTCTCATGGCTAATTGGACTTGGGTCGCAAGCTCAGATCTGATCATCCTGTAGCTGGAAGCCTCTGGAGAGGGTGTATAGTGTTAAAGGCCGAAACACCCAGTGACCCAGAGGAACACTACTGATGATGCACACCCGTAAATTATTTTATCCTTCAGGTCTTCCATTCACGTTCACTGTTTACCTACAAGGCCACCAAGTGTATGTGCTCGCAAAGGATGCAAACACCTCATTCTGTATTTAATTTGTTTTAAGAGTCTTTTTTACGTGTTTTTAGGAGTATTTTTTACGTGTTTTATGAGTTTTTTACGTGTTTTAGGAGTCTTTGTGTGTTTTGGGAGTCGTATTATGTGTTTTAGGAGTCTTGTTACGTGTTTTAGGAGTAATTTACGTTTTAGATGTCACTGTGCATCTCTTCAGAGTCATTTTATGTGTTTTGGAGTCGTTTTTAATGTTTTAAAAGTTGGTTGTTGTGTTTTTAATGTTTTACTAGTCATTTTAATGTGTTAAGTCATTTTATGCATTTGTGTTTCGCACAACAGGTAGAACATCTCACTGTGTTTTCTGGAATCTGAGTAAAACAAAAATAACTTGTGTTTTTGCAAACCTTACAAAATATACTTTGGAGTAAAATTCACAAAGATACATTTCTACAGCCATTATTAGCCATTTTGCATGTGGGGTTTTAGAGTTATGTTTAAACAACTGTCTTATTGAGTATGACGGTTATATTGTCATATTGAGTAATAAAAAACTAACTTGTGTCAAAGCAAAAAATAAAAAATATATATTTTTGTACTGAAACTCAAAAAGATTAATTTCCGCAGGCATTATTAGCCATTTTGCATGTGTTTTTCGAAGTTATGTTTAAAAAACTGTCATATTTAGTGTGGCAGTATACTGTCATAGTGAGTAAAACCTATTTTTTGTAAATGCAAAACTTACAAAAACAACTAATTCTAGTAAAACTCACATAGACACAATATTACAGGCATTTTTAGATATAACGCATGTTTGGGTTTTGAGTTATGTTTATATAACTTTCAGATTTAGTATGACTTTTATACTGACGTATTGAGTAAAGAAACTAATTTGTGTCCTTTCAAACATTACAAAATAATTGTTTCCATCAAAACTCACATATACATTTTTCCAGGCATTATTAGTCATTTTGCATGTGTTGTTTAAGAGTTATGTTTAAATAACTATCATATTTAGTGTAGCAGTAAGCTGTCATAGTGAGTAAAACCTAATTTTGGTATTTGCAACCTTACAAAAACAACTCATTCTAGTACATCTCAAATAAGTACAACATTACAGGCATTTTTAGACATAATTCATGTTTGGTTTTGTAGAACTATGTTTATATAACTTTCAGGTTTTAGAACGAAAGTTATACTGTTATATTCAGTAAAAAATATTAACTTTTGTCTTTGCAAACTATACAAAATATATATTTTCTTGTAAAACTAAAAAAAATACATTTCTCCAGGCATTATTAGCCATTTTGCATGTGTTGTTTAGGAGTTATGTTTAAAAAGCTGTCATATTGAGTGTGGCAGTATACTGTCATAGTGAGTAAAATGGACTCCCACCATCTAGGAGTGACACCGTCATCGCTACTGTTGTGGACCGCTTCTCTAAGATGGCCCATTTCATCCCTCTTCCCAAGTTGCCCTCAGCACTCGAAACTGCAGAACTACTGGTCTACCACGTATTTCGTCTTCATGGTGTTCCAGTGGATGTGGTCTCGGATAGAGGCCCACAATGTTCTTCAGCTGTTTGGAAGGCATTCTGTAAGTCATTTGTATTTAATGTCTGCCTCTGTAGTTCCTTGTGCTATACATTTTCTATATAGTGTATTCTTTTTCTTACAAGCATTTTTTTATCCTTTTGTCATCCATGGTTGATTATTCTTTCGCTTGCTTACTATTGAGTTGTTTCAATGGACAATGTCTGTCATAAAGTATTATGAACTTGTTTAAGAAATGTTCATATTGCTTCATCAACCTCTTTTTCATTTTACACATTGTCCCAATCTTACTTTTGTAGCTGAATTTTGAAAGCAATCATTCTCTTTTCTTCTTGTAGTTTCCATCATATTTTGTAAAAACTAGCAGATGATCACTATGTCGGTTATAAGTAGACCACCTGTAGTGTTATTATCAAAATCATTGGTAAAAATATTATCAATAAGAGTGGCACAGTGTCCTGTGATTCTGCTTGGCTTTGTGATTTTAGGATAGAAGCTGATGCTGTACATCAGTGGTCCCCAACCGATTGGTACCGCGCCGCAGAATAATTGTTTATTAATTTTTATTTAAAAAAAAAATAAAGAAAAATAAAATTATTTATTATTATTATTATTTTTTTAATTAAATAAACATAAAAAACACAATATTCACTTACAATTAGTGCATCAACCACGAAAACCTCCCTTTTTCATGACAAAAACGTCCCTTTTTCATGACAAAGAAAAAAAAAAAAAGGACGTTGATGTTGATTTTGTTTCAATAATCTCTATAAGTGTAGGTGGATGCAATCCTGAATCTATGACTTCTTGTTTAGTCGTCCCTTGGAACATAGTAGTGTTGATGTTGAATTTAGGTGCTTGTTTTCGGTCAGAGTCCATTATCATCATTGTTGTGGAAGCTGTGTAAACTTTAAAAAATGTCCAGGTCCTTGATGTCATAGACAACAATTACTGTTGCCTCTGGGCCTCCATTCAGCTTGATTCAGTTGGGGCTACAAGTTCCCTGGATTTTTCCCTGCTTTAGGTTTACAAATACAAAAAAATAGGTTTTGCTCAAACTGGCAGTATAACTGCCACACTCAATATGACAGTTATTTAAACATATTTCCTAAACCACACATGAAAAATGGCTAATAATGCCTGAAATATTGCATCCTTGTGAGTTTTACTTGAAATATATGCTTTTTAAAGGCTTGCATACACAAAAAGTATTTTTTAACTCATATATGACATTAAATGTTCTTAGAATCCTGAGATAATGGGAAAAAAGCAATAAAATTGCATTCAAACACAACTCCTAAACTAAACATGGACAATGTCTAGAAAAGCCTGCATTACTGAATATATGTCTGTTTTACTAGAATCAGTTGTTTTTGTAAGGTTTGCACATACGAAAATTAGGTTTTACTCAATATGACAGTTATTTACCACACATGCAAAATGGCTAATAATGCCTGGATAAATGTATCTTTGTGAGTTTTAATGGAAGCAAATATTTTATTAGGTTTGCAAAGACAGAAGTTTGTTTTTTTACTCAATATGATGGTATAACTGTCTTACTAAATCTGAAAGTTGTATTAGCATAACTCCAAAACCAAACATGCATTCTGTCTAAAAATGCCTGTAATATTGTATTCATTTGAGTTTTACTAGAATCAGTTGTTTTTGTAAGGTTTGCAAATACAAACATTAGGTTTTACTCACTATGACGGTATACTGTTACACTCAATAAAAATAAGTTATTTAAACATAACTCTTACACCACACATGCAAAATGGCTAATAATGCCTGGAGAAATGAATCTTCAATCATTCAATCAATTAATGGAGAGGACCGCATATGTGAGCAACCACCCCCCGTCTCTCTCCACCCCCACGTCCGGAGGATGCCGGGACATCTGGTACAATACAATCGGCAAGATAGGCTGGAGCTAGACTGTGTAGTATTTTATACGTAAGTCGTAAAACTTTAAAGTCACATCTTAAGTGCACAGGAGGCCATTGCAGGTGAGCCAGTATATGCGCAATATGATCAAACTTTCTTGATCTTGTCAAAAGTCTAGCAGCCACATTTTGTACCAACTGTAATCTTTTAATGCTAGACACGGGGAGATCCGAAAATAATACATTACAGTAATCGAGACGAGACGTAACAAACGCATGGATAATGATCTCAGTGTCGCTAGTGGACAAAATGGACCGAATTTTAGCCACATTACCGAGATGAAAGAAGACCGTTTTAGTAACACTCTTAATGTGTGACTCAAACGAGAGAGTTTGGTCGAAAATAATACCTAGATTCCTTACCAAGTCGCCTTGTTTGATTGTTTGGTTGTCAAATGTTAAAGTTGTATTGTTAAATAGAGGTCGGTGTCTAGCAGGACCGATAATCAGCAATTCCGTTTTTTTGGCGTTGAGTTGCAAAAAGTTAGCGGACATCCATTGTTTAATTTCATTAAGACACGCCTCCAGCTGACTACAATCCGGCGTGTTGGTCAGCTTTAGGGGGATGTAGAGTTGGGTGTCATCAGCATAACAGTGAAAGCTAACACCGTTTTTCCGTATGATGTCACCTAGCGGCAGCATGTAGATGCTGAAGAATGCAGGGCCAAGAACCGAACCCTGGGGAACTCCACACGTTACTTTAACATAGTCCGAGGTCACATTGTAATGGGAGACGGACTGCATCCTGTCAGTAAGATAAAAGTTAAACCAAGACAGGGCTAAGTCTGACATACCAATTCGTGTTTTGATACACTCTAATAAAATATTATGATCGACGGTATCGAAAGCAGCGCTAAGATCGAGGAGCAGCAACATAGATGACGCATCAGAATCCATCGTTAGCAATAGATCATTAGTCATTTTTGAATCGGCTGTCTCCGTAGAGTGATTTGCCCTGAAACCGGATTGAAAGGTTTCACATTGATTGTTAGACGGTAAGTGTTCATTTAGCTGCTCTGCAACAATTTTTTTGAGGATTTTCGAAATAAAGGGAAGGTGAGACACCGGTCGGTAGTTTATCATGAGGTCAGGATGGAGGTTAGGTCTTTTAAGGAGAGCATGAATAGCCATTTTTTTTAATGCTAGGGGACAGTGCCAGAGGAAAGTGATAAGTTTATAATATTTAGCACTGATGGACCTAATACAAAGAGCTCCTTGATAAGTTTTCCAGGAAGTGGGTCAAGTAAACATGTTGCTTGTTTTATTCCATTTACACGTTGTAACAATTCTTCTAATGTTATTTCATCAAAAAGAGAGAAACTATTTTGGAGGGCAGTATCCGCCGTATGTACAGTCGTATCTGTGTTAATAGAACCCAGTTGGAGCTGGGACGCTTTGTCTTTAATCTCCTTTCGAATGAGTTCAATTTTCTTATTAAAGAAATTCATAAAGTCATCTGCCGAGTGGGTGGAGCTACTAGAAGGAGTCCCTTGTTGGGTTAGCAGTGCTACTCTACTAAACAAAAATTTAGGATGGTTTTTATTAAAGCGGATGAGATTTGAGTAATCTTTAGCTTTAGCTAAGGTAAGCATGCGTTTAAAAGTTAATAAACGTTCACTCCATGCTTGATGGAAAACTTCAAGTTTAGTCGCGAGCCATTTGCTTTCCAGCTTTCTACATGATAATTTATGAGCTGTAGTTTCTTCTGTAAACCATGGGGTACGCCTTTTTGGAGCCCTTTTTAACTTCAGCGGTGCTATACTCTCAATTGTTTCGCGCAGGGAATCGTTAAAGTTGTTAATGAGGCTATCAATAGAGCCCTCATAATTTGGGAAAGGTGCCATTACCGAGGGCAGTAGGCCAGCAAGAGTCGTTGTTGTGGCAGCATTAATGTTGCGGCTGCTATAGCAGTTATTATTATTATTAGCTTGCTGAACATGAGTCTGAACTTCGAATTTTATAAGGTAATGATCGGACATTACTTAAGTATACGGGAGTATCATAACTTTGGAAACTGTGATACTCCTGACAAGCACTGGGTCTATCGTATTACCGTTGTGATGCGTGGGTTCATTTATTATTTGTGTAAGACCACCGCTATCAATTATAGTCTGTCTTTGTGAGTTTTACTACAAAAATATATTTTGTAAGGTTTGCAAAGACTCAAGTTAGTTTTTTTTACTCAATATGACAGTATAACTGTCATAGTAAATCCATCCATCAATCCATTTTCTTCTGCTTATCCGAGGTTGGGTTGCGGGGTCAGCAGCCTAAGCAGGGAAGCCCAGACTTCCATCTCCCCAGCCACTTCATCCAGCTCTTCCCGGGGGATCCCGAGGCGTTCCAAGGCCAGCCGGAAGAAATAGTATTCCCAACGTGTCCTGGGTCTCCCCACAGGACAACCCGGGGGTCACGGTCGAATGCCTTCTCGAAGTCCACAAAGCACATGTAGATTGGTTGGACAAACTCCCATGCACACTCAAGGACCCTGCCGAGAGTGTAAAGCTGGTCTACTGTTCCATGACCAGGACGAAAACCACACCGTTCGTCCTGGACCTGCGGTTCGACTATCCAGCGTAGCCTCTTCTCCAGTACACCTTACCGGCAAGGCTGAGGAGTGTGATCCCACAATAGTTTGAACACACCCTCCGGTTCCCTTTCTTAAAGTCAGGAACCACTCTGCCAATCCAGAGGTAACGCCCCCGATGTCCACGCAATGTTGCTGAGTCTTGTCAACAAAGACAGCCCCACAGCATCCAGAGCTTTAAAGAACTCAGGGTGGATCTCATCCACCCCCTGTGGCCTTGCCACCGAGGAGCTTTTTAATTACCTCTGCAACCTCAGTTCCAGAAAAAGGAGAGCCCACCACAGAATCCCCAGGCACTGCTTCCTCAGAGGAAGACGAGTTGGTGGGATTGAGGAGGTCTTCGAAGTATTCCCTCCACCGATCTACAACAGCCGCAGTAGAGGTCAGCAGCACACCATCCTCACCATACACGGCGTTGAAAGTGCACTGCTTCTCCCCCCTTAGGCGGCGGATGGTGGTCCAGCATTTGCCTCCTCGACCGCTGAAGCTGCACTTCGCTTGGCCTGTCAGTACCTGTCCGCTGCCTCTGGAGTCCTTTCTTTAGCTTGACGGTATCCCTCATTGCTGGTGTCCACCAGCGGGTTCAGGATTACCGCCACGACAGGCACCAACCACATTGCAGCCACAGCTTTTATCAGCCGCCTCGAAAATAGAGGCACAGAAAATGGTTCACTCGGACTAAATGTCCAGCACCTCCCTCGTGACATGTTCAAAGTTCTTCCGGGGGTGTTAATTGAAACTCTCTCTGACAGGAGACACTCACAATGCGTTTGAGCCTGCCAGGGCAGTCTGACATCTTCCCCCACCATTGGAGCCAGCTCACCACCAGGTGGTGATCGGTAGAAAGCACTGACCCTCTATTCATCCGAGTGTCCAAACTAAGAGGCTGCAAATTCCATGACACAACTACAAAGTCAATCATGGAACTGCGGCCAAGGGTGTCCTGTTGCCAAGTGCACATATGGACACCGTTATATTTGAACATTGTGTTTCTTATGGACAATCCATGATGAGCAAAAAAGTCCAGCATCACTTGGGTTCAGGTCCAAGTGGCCATTATTCCCAATCTCTCCTCTAGAGGTTTCAATGTCGTTGCCAACATGAGCGTTGAGGTCCCCCAGCCCAGCAGAACAAGGGACACACCCGAGGGAGCACTCTGCAGTACACCCTCAAGGGAATCCAAAAAGAGTGGGTACTCTGAGCTGCTGTTTTGTGAGTAAGCACAAACAGCAGTGAGGACCCATCCCCTAACACGAAGGCAGAGGGAAGCTAGCATCTCGTCAACTGGGTTAAAGTCCAACGTGCAGGCTTTGAGCCAGGGGGAAACAATAATTTCCACCCCAGCCCGGCCCCTCTGACTGCTTGCAACGCCAGAGTGGAAGAGAGTCCAGCCCCTCTTAAGAGAACTGGTTCCAGAGCCCTTGCTGTGCGTCAAAGTGAGTCCAACTATATCTAGCCGGAACTTCTCCACCTCGCGCACCAGCTCAGGCTCCTTCCCTCCCACCGAGGTGACGTTCCACATCCCAAGAACTAGCTTATGTAGCCGACGATCGGACCGCCAAGTGCCCTGCCTTCGGCTTCCGCCCAGCTCACACTGCACCTGACCTGTATGACCCTCCCATGAATGGTGAGCCCAGGAGGGGGGACCCACGTTGCCTCTTCCAGCTGAGCCCAGCGGGTCACATGGGATAAAGCCGGCCCACAGGTGTTCGCCATCGTGTCCCACCTCTCGGCCTGGCTCTAGAGGGGAGCCCCTGTCACCCGCGTCCGTGCGAGGAAAAATTTAGGTCCTCCGTTTGTACTTTTCATAAGGTCTTTGAGCTGCTCTTTGCCTGATCCCTCACCTAGGACCTGTTTGTCTTGACAGACCCTACCAGGGGGCATAGAAGCCCCCGGACAACATAGCTCCTAGGATCATTGGGACATGCAAACTCCTCTACTCCTCTGGCAGCTCAGAAAGGAGGTTATATAAACATAATTCCAAAACTTAGCATGCAATATGTTGAAACATGTCTGTAATATATTATCTATTTGAGTTTTACTCAAATCAGTTGTTTGTAAGGTTTGCAAATACAAAAATTAGGTTTTACTCACTATGACAGTATACCCATGTATGTCCCACATGCCATTAGACTGTACAACTCCTCGCTGGGGCGGGGGGCAGAGGGTACAAGGATGACAGGGGATGCAAAACAATAACAGTGCAATACGTTTTCATAACATGGTCACTACTGCCTTCTTTGTCTTGTTATATTCTTATTTTACTGTTATATTTTTATTCCCATTGTTGCTTTTTAGTTTTTATTCTTATTGTAATATTTCTCTATTTTGTTTCCATTTAAACCCCCATTATGAACTTTTTACTTTTATTTAAATTGATCTCAACTCTGTACACTGCTGCTGGAATTTTAATTTTCCTGAAGGAACTCTCCTGAAGGAATCAATAAAGTACTATCTATCTATCTATCTACTGCCACACTCAGTATGACAGTTATTTAAACATAACTCCTAAACAACACATGCAAAATGGCTAATAATGCGTGAATAAATTTATCTTTCTGGATTTTACTGCAAAAAATATATTTTGTAATGTTTGCAAAGACAGAAGTTAGTTTATTTTACTCAATATGGCAGTTTAATTGTTATACTAAATATAAAAGTTATACCAACATACTGTAACTCCAAAAACAAACATGCAATCTCTCTAAGTGAGTGAGTGTTAAGTGAATTATATTTATATAGCGCTTTTCTCAAGTGACTCAAAGCGCTTTACATAGTGAAACCCAATATCTAAGTTATATTTAAACCAGTGTGGGTGGCACCGGGAGCAGGTGGGTAAAGTGTCTTGCCCAAGGACACAACGGCAGTGACTAGGATGGCAGAAGCGGGAATCGAACCTGCAACCCTCAAATTGCTGACACGGCCGCTCTACCAACCGAGCTATGCCGCCCTCTAAAAATGCCTGTACTATTGTATCTATGAGAGTTTCACTATAATCAGATGTTTTGGTAAGGTTTGCAGATACAAAAAATAGGTTTTACTCATAATGACAGTACAACTGCCATACTCAATATGACAGTTATTCAAACATAACTCCTAAACATCACATGAAAAATGGCTAATAAATCTTGGAATATGTCATCCTTGTGAGTTTTACTCGAAACATATGCTTTTTTAAGGCTTGCAAACACAAAAAGTAATTGTTTTACTCAATAGGACAGTAATGTTCTTAGAATAGTGAGATAATGCACAAAAAAAAAGCAGTAAACATGTATTCCAACACAACCCTGAAACCAATAATGCAAAATGTCTAATAATGCGTGAAGAAATTATCTTTGTGAGTTTTACTGAAAAAATATATTTCGTAAGGTTTGCAAAGACACAAGTTAGTTAGTTTTTTTTTTTTACTTAATATGACAGTACAACTGTCATACTATAAATGAAAGCTATATAAACATAACTCCAAAACCAAACATGCATTATGACTAAACATGTTTGTAATATTGTATCTATGTGAGTTTTACTAGAGTCAGTTGTTTTTGTAAGGTTTACATATACAGAAATTTGGTTTTATTCACTAGGACAGTACACTGTAACACGTAATATGACTTTTCTTGAAGCAAAACTCCTAAACAAAACATGCAAAATGGCTAACAATGCCTGGAGAAATGTATCTGTGTTTGTTTTACTGGAAAAATAATATTTTGTAAGGTTTACAAAGACACAAGTTAGTTGTTTTACTCAATATGACAGTGTAAATATCATACTAAATATGAAAGTTATATAAACATAACTCAAAAACCAAACATCCATTATGTAAACACATGCTTGTAGTATTGTATCTATATGAGTTTTACTAGAATCACTTGTTTTTGTAAGGTTTGCAAGTTCAAAAATTTGATTTTACTCACTATGACAGTAAACTATCACACTCAATATGACAGTTATTTAAGCATAAATCGTAAACTACACATGCAAAATGGCTAGATTTGCCTGGAAAAATGTATCTTTGTGAGTTTTACTGGGAAAGAAAATATGTATTTCATAAGGTTTGTAACAACAAAAATAAGTTATTTGCTCTATATGAGAGTAATGTTCTTAGAATCCTGAGATAATGCAACAAAAACAATAAAAATGTATTCAAACACAACTCCTAAACCAAACATCCAAAATGTCTAAAAATGCCTGTAATTTTGAATCAATGTGAGTTTACTAGAATCGATTGTTTTTGTAAGTTTTGCAAATACAAAAATGATGTTTTACACATAATGACAGTATAACAGCCACACTCAATATTACAGTTATTTAAGCATAACTCCTAAACTACACATGAAAAATGTCTAATAATGCGTGAAAAAAAATATCTTTGTGAGATTTACTAGAAACATTTTCTTTTTTAAGGTTTGCAAAGACATAAGTTAATTTTTGTTTTACTCAATAGGACAATATAACTGCCTCACTCAATATCATAGTTATTTAAACATAACTCCTAACTTTCACGTGAAAAATGGCTAATAATGCCTGAAAAAATGCATCCTTGTAAGTTTTACTTGAAACATATGCTTTTTTAAGGCTTGCAAACACAGAAAGTTGTTTTTTTACTCAATATGTTAGTAATGTTCTTAAAATCCTGAGATAATGCAAAAAATGCAATAAAAATGTATTCCATTATAATTCCTAAACCAGACATGCAAAATGTCTTAAAATGTCTGTAATATTGTATTTATTTGAGTTTTACTAGAATCAGTTGTTTTTGTCCATCCATTCATCCATCTTCTTCCGCTTATCCGAGGTCGGGTCACTTTCCTCTCCCCAGCCACTTCGTCCAGCTCTACCCGGGGGATCCCAAGGCGTTCCCAGGCTAGCCGGGAGACATAATCTACCCAAAGTGTCCTGGGTCTTCCCCGTGGCCTCCTACAGTTTGGACATGCCCAAAACACCTCCTTAGGGAGGCGTTCGGGTGGCATCCTGACCAGATACCCGAACCACTTCATCTGGCTCCTCTCGATGTGGAGGTGCAGCGGCTTTACTTTGAGCTCCTCCCGGATGGCAGAGCTTCTCACCCTTTCCCTGAGGGAGACCCCCGCCACCCGGCGGAGGAAGCTCATTTCGGCCGCTTGTACCCGTGATCCTGTCCTTTCGGTCACAACCCAAATTTCGTGACCGTAGGTGAGGATGGGAACGTAGATCGACCGGTAAATTGAGAGCTTTACATTTCGGCTCAGCTCGTTTTTCACCACAACTGTTGTGCACTACGCAAAGGGAAGGAGGCGGCAGCAAGGCAGAACTGTGTTTTGAAGGTTTATTTAAACCTTTAATGAATGGATGTGTATGCTACCACTAGTGAGTGAATGCAGACTATGTGTGGAATTAACCAATGTGAATTTACCAGAGTTTGTTGTCGGTGCGTGTTGGATGTATCCTTCCTCGAATCCAAAAGGATGAGGCAAAGGGGTAGTCAGTGGGAAGGCAAGCAGTCGGGGCTGGAGAGAGGCAACGATGTCAGGGTCAAAACAGTGGTCAAGGATTAGGGAGGGCAAGCAACAATCCGGGTGGAGGTCGTGGGGTAAGGGCACAATCACTGAAGACACTGTGGAAGACACAAAGGACATCAAGACTGGAACGAGGAAAACACAAAGAAGGCGAGCAATGAACGAGGGAGGGGTGCCAGACGTGATGCTTACTCAGGTGAGATTGGCTACGTTCTTGCGAAGGTCTCCTGGCTTCGCTGTCTCTTTAAACCGCTCCCTCTCGTCAAGTCCAGGTGTGCTGATGAGTGATTTCCAGCAGCCTTGTCGCTGCATGCGCGTGCTGCGCCCAGCGCAAGTGGGGGGCGTGTCCAAGCGAGCAGCAGAGGAGGAACTGTGACACTCAGATGGAGGAGGGAAGCGGGTTCGAATCCACATTGTGACAGTACCCCCCACCCCCCTTTAGGCAAGGCACCCGGCGAGCACCGGGGAGCATCAGGACTGGTGCGGTAGAAATCCTCTAGAAGCGAGGGATCGGCAAGATAGGAGGCTGGTACCCAATACCTGTCTTCTGGTCCATAACCCTCCCAGTCGACCAGATACACAAGCTCCCTACCCTGTCGAAGGACCCTGAGGATTTCTTTAACCGTCCAAACCTGATCTCCATTTTCCAGGAACCTGGGGGGGGGGGCAGTGGGAGACAGAACGCTCTCCGCTACCAGTTTTATCCGTGAAACATGTACTACCGGGTGTCTCCTAACCGAGGGTGGGAGAGCCAGCTTGACGGCTACGGGGTTAATTATAGAGATGATGGGGAATGGACCAACGTAACGGGGAGCTAACTTCTTAGAAGGTACCTAAAGATTAAGGTCCTTGGCCAATAACAAAACGTGTTGGCCCGGCCGATAGGATAGAGCCGGGACGCGATGACGGTTGGCGATGCTGCACATCTTTGCAGAAGCCTTCTCTAAGGCTGCTCGAGCGGCTCTCCACACCCTCTGACACTTCCTTATGTGGGCCTTTGTAGAGGGCACAGCAATCTCCCTGTATTGCTGGGAAAACAAGGGGGGTTGATAGCCCAAAGAGCATTCAAAAGGTTACATACCGGTAGCGGAACTCCTCAAGGAGTTGTAGGAGTATTCCACCCAAGGAAGGAACTTGCTCCAAGTAGTGGGCTTCTTGCTGGTGACGCAGCGGAGCATGGTCTCCACGTTCTGGTTCGCCCTCTCAGCCTGCTCGTTGCTCTGGGGGTGATATCCTGAGGTGAGACTGACCGAGGCCCCAATCCCCTTACAAAAGGCTCTACAGACTGGTGACGAGCCCCCTCCAACCAGTGTCTCCAGTCGGCAAGAGCTTCGTGGACCGCCAACAGTTCTCTGTTCCCAGCGTCATAGTTCCGCTCTGCCAGGGATAGGCGTCTGGAAAAAAATGCAACTGGGTGAATGAGATTGTCAATCTTTGAGCATTGAGAAAGTACAGCACCAATTCCGGAGTCGGAAGCGTCCACCTCCGCGAGAAAGGTAACGTCCAAGTCAGGATGGACGAGGAAAGGGGCGGAGATGAATCTCCTCTTCAATTCTTCGAAAGCCTTGTTAGCAGTATGAGACCAGACAAAAATACCTTTAGGGGAGGTGAGGGCATGGAGTGGTGCGGCAAAACGGCTGAAGTCCTGGATGAAGCGTCGGTAAAATCCAGCGAAACCGAGAAATCTTTGCAACTCCGTTCTAGAAGATGGCTGAGGTCAATCCACAACAGCATCCACTCTCTTGGGGTCGGCTCTGATGTGACCCTTCTCTTAGTCATTGCCAGTGTTAGAGCAGTTCACTAATAAAGCAAAACAGCCAAGCAGCATCTACATTACTCACTCACCATCAAATGCATCATTGGAATGCTGGGAGTGAGTGTTTGCTGTGGGCTCATACTCAGATGAAGCAGCCAGCAGAGCATAAACCCAGCAGGCACACGACATTAAAACAA